>NC_045446.1:48033755-48090544 GCF_002776525.5 Piliocolobus tephrosceles
TTTCACAGGCTTCTACTCCTTTAGCTGAGCCCTGTCCCCAGAGGCGCAGTCTACAGAGACAGGCAGGTTTCCTTGAGCTGCTGTGAGCTCCACCCAGTTCCAGCTTCCCAGCGGCTTTAGTTACCTACTTAAGCCTCAGCGATGGCGGGCGCCCCTCCCCCAGCCTCGCTGCTGCCTTGCGGTTAGATTGCCGCAGACTGCTGTGTTAGCAAGGAGAGAGGCTCCGTGGGCGTGGGACCCTCCCGGCCAGGTGTGGGATACAATCTCCGGTGTGCCGGTGTTACAGCGCAGTATTGGGGTGGGAGTTACCCGATTTTCCAGGTGTTGTGTGTCTCAGTTCCCCTGGCTAGGAAAAGGGACTCCCTTCCCCCTCGCGCTTCCCAGGTGAGGCGATGCCTCGCCCTGCTTCAGCTCTCACTGGTCGGGCTGCAGCGGCTGACCAGCACCGATTGTCCGGCACTCCCGAGTGAGATGACCCCAGTACCTCAGTTGAAAATGCAGAAATCGCTGGTCTTCTGTGTCGCTCGCGCTGGGAGATGGAAACTGAAGCTGTTCCTATTCGGCCATCTTGCTCCGCCCCCCTCTAGGGTTTTGTACACTTGTGAAGTCTTCAAAAATGGCATCAGCATCAAGCAATTAACTATGGAAATGACCTTAAATAGTCACAGTGAAAGACACAATTGACAAAGAAATTAGGTTATTTCTGTGGTCTTCAATAACTACACATAATAACCATAATTGTGATTAATAGCATATACTCAGACACATTAGAATTTTAGAAATACCATACAATTTTGGAACATATATTAATATCATTCACTAAATATAACCCAAAGGAAGTTAAACATTATTTTTTATTTTGACAATGCTTCCCATGTAACTTAACATGTCAGATAATAATTCTGTTTATCTTTCTTTGGGATTCTTCAGGGGCCCTCTGTAACATCACAAAGTTAGAGGTTAAAAAAACTTAATTTTGAAGCAGAAATTTGATTTTGGGACATTTATCAAATATGTTAAAGGTTTACAATATTTGATATTATGAAATAGAATTACAGATCACCATAAGTCATTCATTTTTGAGTTAGCAAAATCATAACTCAAACATTTTAAAAAGGCAAAAACCATTACTCATTGAGAGAAGCAAGATTTAGCTTTCAAAACAATCTATTTCTTGTCATTTCCATCTTTTTCCTGTAGTTTACTCAAATGGCAAACAAAAATCCTTCATTATTCTTTTAATATTACATCAAATTTTGTTTAAGAGAGAAAGTCAAATTTCACCCTTGCATTAGTGTACTGTTAATGTCAACCTCAATTTTCAATAAAAGTTTATAAACAAATCTATTTAATCTTAATTAGTTTGACCATAAGGTGAGATTCTGATAAATACTTTATGACTGTTTACAAATTGGTTAAAAATCAGCTCAGTGCTCTAAGAAAAGCTGGTTGTGCTTTTATTCCAATGTTCAATTTACAAAAAAACTGAATAATACCCCTTTAACTTTAGCCAATATGTTCACACACAGAATCTCTTTTACGATTAATTTTTTATAAACCTTTCACAACTTCTTCAAACCTTTAGGTTTTTCCTATCTCACTTAAAACAATCTTTCACCCTCTAAACTTAAGCAAGAAATCCATATTCCCATGCCTTGTTATAATATTTTACCAAAAGTATATTCTACTTTCGTTTCACCCCTTGTGTATAGAATTGTTTGTTCAGTAATCTCAAATATACGCTATATTGTTAACTCTTAGCAACTTTTACTTGTGGTGAAAGGCCTTGTTAGTAAGGAGTTTCAATTATGCAGTGGGTGTGAAGCCTGGGACACCAGTCAGAAATGCAGATAAAGTCTGACTCTTTCCAGCATAGCTAGGGGGCACGGCTAACACCACATGTCCCCAGGCCTTACTTAGCTGTAAAGCAAGAAAGCTGTATAGTTAAGAGTCATAGCGGTATTTTATGAAGCATTTAGGAGGCCTAATAAACTGTAAATTGTACAACATTTCTGGAATAAATTCTTTTTCATGACTTATACAGACCACCTACGACATGCTTGGACTTTCTGACTTGTCCTAAACATCCCTTCTTTTAAACAAACAGTCATTTTACTTTAGGACAATAACTTACCATACAAGATCCTTTCTTACCTGAAATCTCTTTTGTTTATAACCTTCTTTGCATAACTAAGCAGCATGGCTAATTGTACACATCCCCAGGTCTTATCTAGAATCTAATGGCTCCAAGGTAGGTAAATTAAACAATTTCCAAATGTCAGAGAAGCAGTTTATGACCTTAAAGCATTTAGCAAACCTAATACCTGATCTACTTTAGATCAAATGTCTAAATTTTGAAGACATTTTTATTTTACCAATAATCTTTAAAACTGTCTTTATTTCCCAAAGATTACTAAAGTCACATGAACTAAAGGCATTCATTTTAATTTTTCTGACAGAATATTTGATTTAAGTGCCTTTTTTCTTTAAGTCAATTAATTTGAGCTCTTCTGCATAAACATCACACACACAACACATGTAAATACAGAGAAAGAAAGATGATCTAGTAGTTGTAAGATTTTTCATTTGCCAGTATTTAAGTTTCTTAGTTGGATTACAGGCTTCAGGGTGGAGTCCATGGAGGAAAATGGCTAGGAAAATATGCAATTTCCAAGGCCTAATAAGCAGGCACAGCTGGAAGGCAAAAACAGATTCCCAAAATTAAGAGTCTCATTTTTATATCAGATCCTCGATCCCACAAAAGAGGGAATCAGCCCATCTCCCATGGGAGTCTTATTGCTCAGTGTGAGGTAGGGATAGTTCTATACCTTGTAGGTGACCAAAAGCATGCTTCTCTAATCCAAACATGCAAAGAGTTGAGTATCTCCCCCATACCTACAATTAAACATCCCTAAAAGTATATTTCCTACTTAATTATTACACATCAATGTTCTCTCATAATGCAAAGTAATACCTGATACCCCAAAAGTAAAAAAAATCAGGTAACATAATGTAAAATCAAACAGAGCCTTAGATTTTGAGAGACATCCATCTGCTTTTAATTCCCAGGATTCCATGAGGAAAAGAGAGGTTTTTTCCCAGAATGGAAACTTAGAAACTATCTGAGGCTTTCTTGTGTGGGCATCAAGAACAGCAAGGAGGCAAAATGTAGAAATAATTCAGTCAACTGAGAAGAAAAAAACCGTTTTTCCAGGAAAACAAGATTCAAAAAGAGAAAAAACATAAAGACTTTTTAAGTGTATGTATAGCTTGGATATCTGCATTTAATTAAGCTGATTTTAACCACAGTGTTCTTAAAAATAAAAGTCCTTTTATGTTTCTTGTTATCCTACTTTAGCTAGGCCAAATGGCCAATATTTCTGGCTTTTAAACTTTACCAAAAGTGACTTCACAGGTGAAACAGAAATTATAAGAAACTATCTCTCAGACCACAGTGCAATCAAACTAGAACTCAGGATTAAGAAACTCACTCAAAACCACTCAACTACATGGAAACTGAGCAACCTGCTCCTGAATGACTACTGGGTACATAATGAAATGAAGGCAGAAATAAAGATGTTCTTTGAAAACAATGAGAACAAAGACACAACATAGCAGAATCTCTGGGACACATTTAAAGCAGTGTGTAGAGGGACATTTATAGCACTAAATGCCCACAGGAGAAAGAAGGAAAGATCTAAAACTGACACCCTAACATCACAATGAAAAGAACTAGAGAAGCAAGAGCAAACACATTCGAAAGCTAGAAGAAGGCAAGAAATAACTAAGGTCACAGCAGAACTGAAGGAGATAGAGACACAAAAAACCCTTCAAAAAATCAATGAATCCAGGGGCTGTTTTTTTAAAAAGAGCAACAAAATTGATTGACCACTAGCAAGACTAATAAAGAAGAGAGAAGAACAAATAGATGCAATAAAAAATGATAAAGGGGATATCACCACCGATCCCACAGAAATACAAAGTACCATCAGAGAATACTATAAACACCTCTACACAAATAAACTAGAAAACCTAGAAGAAATGGATAAATTCCTGGACACATACACCCTCCTAAGTCTAAACCAGGAAGAAGTTGAATCACTGAATAGACCAATAATGGGCTCTGAAATTGAGGCAATAAATAATAGCCTACCAACCAAAAAAAGTCCAGGACCAGACAGATTCACAGCCAAATTTTACCAGAGGTACAAAGAGGAGCTGGTACCATTCCATCTGAAACCATTCCAATCAATAGAAAAAGAGGGAATCCTCCCTAACTCATTTTATGAGGCCAACATCATCCTGATACCAAAGCCTGACAGAGACACAACAAAAAAAAGAGAATTTTAGACCAATATCCCTGATGAACATCGATGCAAATATCCTCAATAAAACACAGGCAAACTGAATCCAGCAGCACATCAAAAAGCTTATCCACCATGATCAAGTGGGCTTCATCCCTGGGATGCAAGGCTGATTCAACATATGCAAATCAATTAATGTAATCCATATAAACAGAACCAAAGACAAAACCCACATGATTATCTCAATAGATGCAGAAAAGGCCTTTGACAAAATTCAACAGCTGTTCATGCTAAAGACTCTCAGTAAATTTGATGGGATGTATCTCAAAATAATAAGAGCTATTTATGAGAAGCCCACAGCCAATATCATACTGAATGGGCAAAAACTGGAAGCTTTCCCTTTGAAAACTGGCACAAGACAGGGATGCCCTCTCTCACCACTCCTATTCAACATAGTGTTGGAAGTTCTGGCCAGGGCAATCAGGCAAGAGAAAGAAATAAAGGGTATTCAATTAGGAAAAGAGGAAGTCAAATTGTCCCTGTTTGCAGATGACATGATTGTATATTTAGAAAACCCCATCATCTCAGCCCCAAATCTCCTTAAGTTGATAAGCAACCTCAGCAAAGTCTCAGGATACAAAATCAATGTGTGAAAATCACAAGCATTCTTATACACCAATAACAGACAAACAGAGAGCCAAATCATGAGTGAACTCCCATTCACAATTGCTTCAAAGAGAATAAAATACCAAGGAATTGAATTTACAAGGATGTAAAGGACCTCTTCAAGGAGAACTACGAACCACTGCTCAATGAAATATAAGAGGACACACACAAATGGAAGAACATACCATGCTCATGGATAGGAAGAATCAATATTGTGAAAATGGCTATACTGCCCAAGTTAATTTATAGATTCAATGCCATCCCCATCAAGCTACCAATGACTTTCTTCACATAATTGGAAAAAACTACTTTAAAATTCATATGGAACCAAGAAAGAGCCTGCATTGCCAAGACAATTCTAAGCCAAAAGAACAAAGCTGGAGGCATCACGCTACCTGACTTCAAACTATACTACAAGGCTACAGTAACCAAAGCAGAATGGTACTGGTACCAAAACAGAGATATGAACCAACGGAACAGAACAGAGCCTTCAGAAATAATACCACACATCTACAACCATCTGATCTTTGACAAACCTGACAAAAACAAGAAATGGAGAAAGAATTCCTTATTTAATAAATGGTGCTGGGAAAACTGGCTAGCCATATGTAGAAAGCTGAAACTGGATACCTTCTTTACACCTTATAAACAAATTAATTCAAGATGGATTAAAGACTTAAACGTTAGACTTAAAACCATAAAAACCCAGAAGAAAACCTAGACAATACCATTCAGAACATATGCATGGGCAAGGACTTCATGTCTAAAACACCAAAAGCAATGGCAACAGAAGCCAAAATTGACAAATGGGATCTAATTAAACTAAAGAGCTTCTGCACAGCAAAAGAAACTACCATCAGAGTGAACAGGCAACCTACAGAATGGGAGAAAATTTTTGTAATCTACTCATCTGACAAAGGCCTAATATTCAGAATCTACAAAGAACTCAAGTTTACAAGAGAAAAACAAACAACCCCATCAAAAAGTGGGCAAAGAATATGAACAGACGCTTCTCAAAAGAAGACATTAATGCAGCCAAAAGACACATGAAAAAATGCTCATCATCACTGGCCTTCAGAGAAATGCAAATCAAAACCATAATGAGATTATCATCTCACACCAGTTAGAATGGCAATCATTAAAAAATTAGGAAACAACTGGTGCTGGAGAGGATGTGGAGAAATAGGAACACTTTTACACTGTTGGTGGGACTGTAAACCAGTTCAACCATTGTGGAAGACAGTGTGGCAATTCCTCAAGGATCTAGAACTAGAAATACCATTTGACCCAGCCATCCCATTACTGGATATATATCCAAAGGATTATAAATCATGCTGCTATAGAGACACATGCACACGTATGTTTATTGCAGCACTATTCACAATAGCAAAGACTTGGAACCAACCCAAATGTCCATCAGTGATACACTGGATTAAGAAAATGTGGCACATATACACTGTGGAATACTATGCAGCTATCAAAAAGCATGAGTTCATGTCCTTTGTAGGGACATGGATGAAGCTGGAAACCATCGTTTTGAGCAAACTACCATAAGGACAGAAAACCAAACACTGCATGTTCTGACTCATAGGTGGGAATTGAACAATGAGAACACTTGGATACAGGAATGGGAACATCACACACTGGGGCCTATTGTGGGGTTGGGGGAGGGGGAAGGGAGGAGGGACAGCATTAGGATATATACCTAATGTAAATGACGAGTTAATGGGTGCAGCACACCAACATGGCACATGTATACATATGTAACAAACCTGCACGTTGTGCTCATGTACCCTAGAACTTAAAGTATATATACACGTATATATAAAAGAAACTTAAAAACTGGCAAAAAAAAAGTACTTCATTCTACATATGAGGCCCAGGATGATCCAAGGTCTTCTTGAAGCACTGGGTGAATAGTGGAGTCATGCTTGAGCAGAGTCATCCTATTTCACCATACAGTTCACCTTTGAAAAATGCAAGGGCTAGGGGCACTGACTCCCTGTGCAGTCGAAAATTTGCACATGACTTTAGATTGCCACAAAACTTGTATTATAATAGCCTACTGTTAACTGGAAGCCTTACCAAGAATATAAATAGTCAATTAACACATTTTTAAATGTTACATGTATTTTATACTGTATTTTTACAACAAAGTAAGCTAGAGGAAAACGTTATTAAGAATGTTATAAGGAAAATAAAGTGTTTACTATTCATTCAAAATAAAGTATTTACTGTGATGAAATAGATCATCATAATGACCTTTATCTCCATTGTCTTCATGTTGCACAGGGGTTTTGAGAAATACTGACTTGTGCAGGCTCAGAAGGAAGAGTAAGAGGAGAGGTTGGTCTTGCTGTCTCAGGGGTAGCAGAAGTAGAAGAGGAGGAGGAAATGGAGGGGGAGACAGGAGTGGCAGGCTCACTCAGTGTAACTTGATGAAAATAAATCATAATTTCTGCCTGACTTTTTCCCCTTTTCATTTCTCTAAAAATGTTTCTATAACCATTTGCTTTAGTTTAAGGCTCGTATCATAGAAGGGTCCGTGTCATAAAGGAAGTCAAAAGCAGTCTTGAGTAATTGGAATCCTTCTCCCCGATTGTCTAATGTCAGTACGTCTTCTAGCAATGTTTCTTCTATGTCTTCTTCTTCATTATCTGGCACTTGTCCGGAAGCACTCATCTCCATCAAGCTGTTTTCTATTAATTCCTCTGATGTTTGTGTTCACTAGCTTTTGAATTTCTCTGGGATTCATATCTTGAAATCCCCCTCACTATCATTAGATGTCCACAGTCTCTTTCATGATTTTCTTGGTTGGCTCTGTCATAAATCCTGTGAAGTAAAGCTCAATGGCTGTACACTGTTTTCTCCAGCAGGAATGCATTGGTTGGGACTGGATGGCTTCCAGTTTTTTCTGTAACGATGGCATCTTCAATAATGTAATTCTTCCAGACTTTCATAATGTCCTCTCTGTTAGGGCTCTTTTCTATAGTGTTGACAATCTTTTCATAGAGTATCATATGTAATGAGACTTAAAGGTCACTGTGACTCCCTGATCTAGAGGCTAAATTAGAGACATTGTTTTTGAGTGCAAGTTGACCACTTTGATGCTGTTGGTGTTGAACTCATGGGGTTCTGAGTTGTCAGGGGCATTGTCCAATATCAAAATTTTTTTTTTTTTAAAGGAAGTCCCTTACTGGCAAGGTACTTCCTGACTTCACAAAGCATCCATTCTGGAACTAGTCCAGAAAAAATATTCTCATTATCCACACCTTCTTGTACAACTGAAAGACTGGCAGCTGGTGTTTATCTTTTCCCTTCAAGGCTCGGGAGTTAGCAGCTTTATAGATAAGGGCAATCCTGATCATAAACTGAACTACATTTGCACAAAACAGTCAAGTTAGCCTCTCCTGATACTTGCTTCTCTTCTTCATTAATAAACGTCCTTTGTGGCATTTTCCAACCCCCCAGAATAGGGCACTTTTGTCTTCATCAAAAATCTCTTCAGGCAGATATCTCTTCTGTTTAATGACTTTTTTCTTAATGGTGTCTGGAAATTCATCTGCTTCTCTTGGTCAGCAGAAGTTGCTTTTCCTGTTATCTCGACATTTTAAAAGCCAAACCTCTTTTGAAAATTATCCAGTCATCTTTACCAGCATTAAATTCTCCAGCTTTAGATTCTTCACATTTTTTTGGCTTTAAGCTGTCATATAATGACTTCACTTTTTCTGGAATCATTTTAGAGTCTATAGGTATGCCTTCTGTATAGCAATCCTGTACCCACATAAAAGTTGCATTTTCAGTATGAGATAAAAAGGTGTTTCACAAAAAGTACAAGGGTTTTCTACCCACCGGAGTAGCTGCAGTGATAGCTTCATGAATTTCCTTTTCTTTTGTTCACAATGGTCCTTGCACTGGATTCATTTATCTTATAATGGCAGGCAATTGTAGCTGCAGACCTCAATCTGTGATATATATCAAACAATTCAATTTTTTCTTGTGATGTCATGACTATTTTTCTGCTTCTTGGGAGCACTTCCAGCATCACTAGTAGCACTTTGTATTGCTTCCATGGTGTTATTCAAGGTTTATGATACTGTACTAAGCACAATGAAAAATATCTGAGAACCATGTGAGATAACTTTTTACTGCTATACACACTTTTTTGGAGAGATGAAGTTCCCACGTGAGGATAACTAGCCTCACAAAGCACTTTAAGCAGATACTTTCGACACTTGAGCTCACTGCAATAGCAACAGGAGGTAGTTTCAAAATTATTACAGCAGTACAGTATGTACTACAGTTAATTATATGAAGTTATGATTTAATACTGAATCTTTATGTTTGTTTATATTTCTCTCATTTGTGAATGGCACCATGAATGGTTAAGTGCCTATGCATGTAAGTTTTGATAAATTTTAACTTTTTACAACAGTGTTAGGAGATGAGGCCCAATGAAATGTGATTAGGCCATGAAGGTGGAGAGAATGGATTAATGCCATTATCAAGGGAGAGAATTCATTGTAAAAGGGGAAACTTGGCCCTCTTTTACTCTCTTTCTTGCCCTCTCTTTGCTCTTCTGTCATGGTATGACACAGCAAGAAGGCCCTTGACAGATGTTAGCCCCTTGATCTTAGAATTCCCAGCCTCCAGAACTGTGAGTCAATAAATTTCTGTTCATTATAAATTTTTTAAAATTAACTTTTTATAATAGATTTTTGTATATTTTATGATAACAAATGATAAAGTAGACTAATATCTGTATATATTTTATGTGGTTGTGACATACCTAACTTTGTCTAAATATTTTTTATATTTCTAGGTTATGTAGTTTATTTGTGAAGTTTTTTCAAATTGTTGCAGATCTCTAAAATATTTTCCACTGTACTTATTGAAAAGAAATTCATGTATAAGTGGAGCTGCATAGTTCAAATCCATGTTGTTCCAGGGTCAACTCTATAGAGAAATGACAGAATTTTCTTAATTTAGCATATCTTCAAAGTCTCATGTGTTTGTAAAACAGGAACACAGAAATTAAGACATTTGAGGTGGTATCATGCTAATTATGCTTATTTACTGTCTTTGTCCCCAAAGCCAGCATGATAGTTATCTAAAAATTTTTCAGTAAAGTTTCATGATTGTATATATGAAAGACAAAAATTAACTCAACATTGATGATTCAAGGTTTTATATTTAGCCAGCTTCATGACTGAAAAAAATAGTGTTTCTTTTTCTTTTCTGGGAATAAACCCATTTCCTTCTCATTCCTCTTTCTCAGCAGATGGCACCAAGCAGAACCATGTAAGTGAGTGGAAACCACACCTCTGTGGCCATGTTTGTTCTGCTGGGACTCTAGATGAAAAAGAGCTGCAGCTCATCCTCTTTCCAGTCTTCCTGGTGATTTACCGTGTGACCCTGATTTGGAACATGGGTCTTATCATCCTCATCAGAATAGACTCTCACCTGCACACACCCATGTACTTTCTTCTCAGTTTCCTGTCATTTATAGACATCTGCTATTCTTCTACCATCAGCCCAAGGATGCTTTCAGACTTCTTAAAAGACAAGAAGACAATTTCCTTCCATGCCTGTGCCACTCAGTATTTTGTTGGGGCCTAGATGAGTCTGGCTGAGTGCTGCCTCTTGGTCTTCATGGCCTATGACATACGTGACAGGGGAACATCACACACCAGGGTCTATCATGGGGAGGGGCGGGGGAGGGATTGCACTGGGAATTATACCTGATGTAAATGGTGAGTTGATGGGTGCTGACGAGTTGATGGGTGCAGCACACCAACATGGCACAAGTATACATATATAACAAACCTGCACGTTATGCACATGTACCCTCAAACTTAAAGTATATAAAAAAAAAAAGATTTCTTCTGTAACATACTTCAGATTATTTCCTTGTCTTGCTCCAACCCCTTTATCAGCCAAATGATTCTTTTTCTGGTAGCTACTTTTGTTGGGTTGGGCTCTTTGGTTGTTATCCTTTTGTCCTATGGTTTCATTGTAGCTTCCATGCTGAAAATATCATCAACCAAAGGTCGTGCCAAGGCCTTCAATACCTGTGCCTCCCACCTGGCAGCTGTGGCTCTCTTCTATGGCACAACCATTTCTGTATACATGCATCCTAGCTCTAGCCACTCCATGAAGCAGGACAAGGTGCTCTCAGTATTCTATGTTATCCTTATCCCCATGTTAAACCCTCTGATCTATAGTTTGAGGAACAAGGAAATCAAAGAGGCCCTCAAGAGGGTGATAAATGAGGCAACAGATTTACATTAGTAAGAACAACATTTGGGTAGATATTGCTATTTCTGTAAGGAAGATAGAAACAAGAATATGTAAGTGACTCTTTGTATGTCACAAGAATAGCTAGGTAGAGAGAAGAAGTATAAACTTTACTTCCTGGATTTCTGGTGCCATTGTAGTCAGACCAAGTGATCTGTTTGAGACAGTGTCACTGACATTGAATACAATTTAAAAAGTCAGTTTCCATGATGAGAATTCAGATAGATTAAAAGGTGATTATGTTTTTGAGAGCAAAGGGCTGGTAAATATTATTTGTAGAGAAATGACAAGAACTTAGGATGCCATACTGTGTTTTCTTCATTTGTTTTCTTTTTTTAACTTTTATTTTAGGTTCAGAGATACGTGTGCAGGTTTGTTATATAGGTAAACTCATGTTATAGGGGTTTGTTGTATAGATTATTTTGTCACCCAGATACTAAGCCTGGTACCCCAATAGTTATTTTTTTCTGTTCCTCTCCTGCCTCTCACCCTATACCCTCTTTAGGCCCCAGTGTCTGTTGTTCCCTTGTTAGTGTTCATGAGTTCTCATCATTTAGCTCCCACTTATAGGTGAGAACATGTGGTATTTGGTTTTCTGTTTCTGTTTTACTTTGCTAAGTATAATGGCCTCCAGCTTCATCCATGTTCCCACAAAAGCCATAATCTCATTCTTTTTTCGTGGTTACATAGTGTTCCATGGTGTATATGTACCACATTTTCTTTATGCAGTCTGTCTTTGATGGGTGTTTAGATTTCATGTCTTTGCTGTTGTGAGTAGTGCTGCAATGAACATTCGTGTGCATGTGTCTTCATGGTAGAATGATTTATGTGCCTCTAAGGATATGCTCAGTAATGGGATTGCTGGGTCAAATGGTAGCTCTGTTTTCAGCTCTTTGGGGAATCACCATACTGCTTTCCATAATGGTTCAACTAATTTATGCTCCCACTAACAGTGTATAAGTGCTCCATTTGCTCTGCAACCTTGCCAGCATCTGTTATTTTTTTTCACTTTTTACTAGTAGCCATTCTGACTGGTGTGAGATGGTATATCATTGTGATTTTGATTTGCATTTCTCTGATGATCAGTGATGATGAACACCTTTTCATATACCTATTGGCCATTTTTATTTTCTCTTTGGATAAATGTATATTCAGGTCCTATGCCCATTTTAAAAATCAGGTTGTAATTTTTTTTGCTTTTAAATATTATGACTTAAGAAATAAATGTTAGGTATTAACTCTTATCTGATATATAGTTTACAACATTTTCCCCCAATTTATGGGTTGCTTTTTAATTTTGTTGATTGCTTCTTTTGCTGTGCAGAAGCTTTTTAGTTTGATGTAGTTCCATTTATTTCTTTTTGCTTTTGTATTTTGAGCTTTTGGTGTGATACATTGCAAAGGCTAATGTCAAAGAGCTTTTCCCCTATATTTTCTTATATGAGTTTCAGGTCTTACATCTAGGTGTTTAATCCGTTTTCAGTTGATTTTTGTATGCAATGTAACATAAAGGTCCAGACTCATTTTTTGCATGAGAAAATCTAGTTTTCTCAGCACTATTTATTAAAGAGACTATCATTTCCTCATTGTGTCTTTTGGTGCCCTTATAAAAAATTAGATGACCATAGAGTCAATGAGGAGGCAGCTAGTAAGCATTTCAGCTCCACAGAATCTAAACTTGATTTTTGAATTTAAGTGAAATAATAAGATTATTTGAGAGACCTCTAAAAGGCATTAACACAAAGAAAATACCTATGCATACATCCTTATGTACATGTATAATCATCTTCATATAGAGTCTCAGAAGAGAAATTGTTGGGTCAAATGATGGCTTATAAGAAGCACTTTCAGCATGCCTCACCTACCTTGAAGAATCAAAACAACAATGACAACGTAAATATATTATCCAAGAAGTAACATGGGAGTTTAACAGAAGAAGTAAAACAGGCAGCCTGCATGACCAGGACTGGTCAAAAACTGAGAGTGAATCTCAGGTATGGGAGAGGGTGAGTGAATGTTTTTCTGTGGGTCTATTTTCCCACTGATGAAACTATACAATCCAGGACACAGGCAAGCACCTTGGTGCTCCCAATCATTGAATCTAACTTAGGGAGCAGCTGGGATATTGTGAGAAAGAACTACTTCAGGGAGTGTGTCTCTTCCTCAGACTTATGCAGCCACAGTAAGGCACCATTTTTGATCCTATCTCTTAAGAAACTGTGCATGATCCTAGGAACCAACACCAGCAGTCTTAGGCATTAGGGAGACTTGGGCTGCATCTTGCAGAACCATGACTTGAGTGGGAAAGTGCTCTCACAACCAGAACTGAGAAGCAAGCATGGCAAGAACTCCAGCTGCTGGTTCTGGAACTGGGCAACCATCTCAGACATGAGCAGGATGAGAATTGTTGTAGAGACTTGGTACTGAGCTTGACAGCAGCTCCTATGGCTGGGGGCTGAATTACAGGGTGGGTAAGAACTGCTGGGACTGACTAAACAGCTGGGTCAGCTACCACAGCCAGGACAGAGGAGGAGGCCCTTTTGGGACTGGGGCATGAGAGGGGCATAAGCCCTCAACTCACTGGTCAAAGCAGTAATTACAGGGACCAGCACCCCCCCCCCCCCAGTGGCAGAACATCAACACAGCAGTGATCATCTTTCACCCAAGCATTTCACCAGAGGACTGAGGACCATCCCACTCCTTAGTCATAACAGGTGCATGCATACCCTGTTAGGGAATCTGACAGCAAGATTGCCTGGTCTGGGTCCACCCAGTTTTAATAACCCCTGAGATTGTAGGATCTAGGCTTCTGCATGTTTCACAGCTCAATCCACCACCTGGGACACCTGAGCACTTCTCCCAGAGCACAAAGCTTAGAATACTGCTCCTAGCTTGGCTAGCTCCAACCTGCAAGTGTCATCTACTGGCCTGGAGGCTGGCTTGAGCAGTCCATTTCAACCACTTCCAACAAAAAAGTACAGTGTGTGGAAACTGGAAGGACATCTTACTACCACTGCCACCACCATCACCCACTACACCCAAGCAACCCAGGAGCAAAATAACCTACTCACTTACCCAGTATGCTGCTATTACAACCAGCATCCAGAAACATCACTCAGAGGCCACAGAACTGATCTTCCTGGATTCACCAACACAGGTGTCAGCATTTGTTTCCTCAGGTCACAAGGGTAGACATGTTTAATTCACCATCACTTAATCTGAAGATGGATGTATCTGGCATTCAAACTGGAGCACAAGTTTACCACTGCCCCTATAAATAACTGTACCCTAACACACTGAGTCTAGCCAAAATAATCATACAGCATCTTCACTATTGCATACACCCAGGAGTAAAGCCAGAAGGCTACACCCAATCAACAGAGTTGTCACATCTTTAAGAACAAAGTTCTCCCCTAAGTAAAGTAAATTAAAAAATAAAAAGAACTGTTACACCATGTGTGCAGAAACCAACCTAAAGACACAGGATACATGGAAAAGCTAGGTAACCCTCACATCCTCAAAACCACACCCTCAAAAAACCACAATAATTCTCCAGCAATAAATGCTAAACACAAATAAATTCTAAAAGTTGCAGATAAAAATTCAAAATACTGATTTTAAATAAGCTCAATGAACTTCAAAAGAAATCTGAACATTGATACAAACAAATCACAAAATCATTTTAAGATATGAATGAGAAATTTACCAAGAAGATAGATATCTTAAAAAAGCAGTAATTCTGGAACTGAAAAATTTTTTGCAAGAATACATTTGAAAGCTTCAACAACAGACTAGGTTAAACAGAAGGAAGAATCAGAACTTGAAGATAGGTTTTAAAAATATAATACAGGAAGACAAAAATAAAAAAGAATAAACAAAGCCTTCAAGACTTTTGAGACTATCTAAAATGACTGAAATAATAAATTATTGGTATTCCTGAGGAAAAAAGGTCAGGAAACCTATTAATGAAACAATGTATAAAAGCCTCCCAAGTCTATCAAGAAATTCAGACATCTGAACAAAAGAGGCTCAGTGATCCCCAGAAAAGTCAATACCTAAATGAGTTTGCCACAGCATATTATTATTAGACTATCTAAAATCAAATGAATGAACAAATTCTAAAATTGGCAAGAGAAAAACATCTAGTCATCTACAAAGGAAACTACTTCAGAATTAACAGCAGACTTATTAGCAGACACTTTGCCAGTAAGAAGGTAGTGAAATGACATATTCCAAGTGTTGAAAGAAAAAAAGCAAACTAGTAGCCAAGAATTCTATACACAGCAAGAATTAAGCTTCAGGAGAAATGCTCTTTCCCAGAGAAGCAAATGCTGGTAGAATTTGCCACGACTAGATAGGAAACAGAAGAAATGATGAAAGGATTCCTAAACTTGAAAGCAAAAGAATGGTATTTACCATCATGAAAACACACAAACATAAAACTCATTGTTAATGCAATAACACAAAGGAGGGAGTGAAAGGAATCAAATGACAACACTACAGAATTCCACAAAACCAGAAACAAACAGTGAAAAAAATAAAGAAAAGAGAATGTATAAAATAACTAGACAACAATTAATAAGATGACAGGAACAAAACCTCACCTATAAATACTAACCTTGAACATAAAAGAACTAAACACCACATTTAAAAGGTACACATTGGTAAGATGGGTTAAAAAAACATGACTTAACCATAAGCTGTCTACAAGAAACTCATCTTATCTGTAAAGACACGTACAGACTGAAAGTAAAGTAGCGGAAAAAGATATTTCACACAAACGGAAACCAAGAGCAAGCAGAATTAGCTATAATTAGATAAAACAGGCTTTAAATTAAAAACAATAAAAAGGATAAAGAAGGCAATTATATAATGATAAAGGTATCAACTCAGCAAGGGAAAATAACAATTCTAAATAAGGAACTAGAAAAGCAAGATCAAACCAAATTCCAAATTAGCAGAAATAAAGAAATAACAATGATTATAGCAGAACTAAATGAAATAGAGACCAAAAACAATATAAAGGATAAATGAAACAAAAATATCAACTCAGCAAGAGAAAATAACAATTCTAAATAAGGAACTGGAAAAGCAAGATCAAATCAAATTCAAAATTAGCAGAAATAAAGAAATAACAACGATTATAGCAGAACTAAATGAAATAGAGACCCAAAAACAATACAAAGGATAAATGAAACAAAAATTTGGTTTTAAAAATAATAAACAAAAATTGATAAACCATTAGTGAGACTAACCAAGAAAAGAAGACAGAAGACCCAAATAAAGACAATCAGAAATGAAAAAGGAGATATTATAAGTGATACCACAGAAATACAAATATGCACATGTATTTAACTTATTGTTATCAAGCTGTATTACCAGCAAGCTATGCTATCTTGGGACAATCCTTTAGTTTCTCTGGCCTCAGGTGCTCCACCTGAAATTGAGGCTTTGCTGAAAGTACTGCCTTCAGCTATGCCCTGCCCCCAAGGTGGAGTCAACATAGGCAGCTGGCCTGGGTGAGCTGTGGTGGGCTCCACCCAGTTTGAGTTTCCCCACCTGCTTTGTTTACCTACTCAAGCCTCAGCAATGATGGACGCCCCACCTCCAGCCAGGCTGCTGCCTCCCAGGTCAATCTCAGACTGCTGCACTAGCAGTGAGCAAGGCTCCTTGGGCACGGACCCACCGAGTCAGGTGTGGGATAAAATCTCCTGATATGCCGTTTGCTAAGACCATTGGAAAAGTGCAGTATTTAGGTGGGAGTGTCCCATTTTTCCAAGTACAGTCGGTCATGGCTTCCCTTGGCTAGGAAAGGGAAATCCCCCAACCCCTTGCACTTCCCAGGCAAGGTGATGCCCTGCCCTGCGTTGGCTCACCCTCCATGGGCTGCACCCACTGTCTAACCATTCCCAATGAGATGAACCAGGTACCTCAGTTGGAAATGCAGAAATCACCCATCTTGTGCATCAATCATGCTGGGAGCTGCAGACCAGAGCTGTTTCTATTCAGCCATCTTGGAATGGAAGTCCACCATGCTTTTTATTCCCTGGAGTTCAACCTTCTTTTCTGTTTGGTCAGAACAAGGCATGTAGGCTAGAGGTGGATCACAGGGACAGAGGCTCGAGAATGGCAGTAATATTCATTTTTGCCTTCTTTAGAAAGTGATTGCAAGAAACACATTCACCCATCGAAACTCAAAGAATGGACTTGGAGACACAAAGAACAGTGGAAGCAAGACCTTTAATGTCAGTCTTGCAAGATTGGGTGTCTGGTAGGCAGGCACACCCAGGGCAGTTACCAGTATTGCTCTTTAATATGTTGCTCAAATTCTTTCCTTTATGACTTCATACCTTTATCTGTTGCCTATCCTATATTTTTTTCCAAATTTTTCCCTGGACCTTCCCTCAAGATGGGCTTAGCTAGACTACATGTGGCCTTACCTTGTATTATGACTTATTTTACATCCTTTATTTGTAGGTGGTTGTCGTTTTCTCTGTTATTTTAATATCTCTGGCATAGGGAGGAGTCCTGGAAGCTGGAGCATAGATGCAGGATAGCCTTAGCTGCATCAGTAACTCCTTCTGCACAAATTGTACTTTTAGCTTTGGTGGTAACAAATTTAAACATTCTGCAGTTTACCAATTCTTATTTTGTCTTTTTTTCCCTAAGGTGGTGACCTATAGAGGTTCCTCTGAATTCCTCACTTTCACATATCCTGTTTCTCCTAACTTGCCATAACACAATCTTTCTGTCCAAATCAGTGAACTTTTTTTGCACTCATACTATGTTTTTGAGTACTGATTAAATAATTATGACCCAGTTACTCTATGTAATATTAAGCAGGGGCACTATGCAAACATTAGAAATGTTTATACTTATGTGCTGATCTGGAAGGCCATCTTTAGTGGGAAAAAAAACTAGTTGCAAAATAGCATATTCAGAGAAAGTCTAGTCTTACCTTTGTTTAAAAGAACAAAGAATACTCAACATACACACAAATATTAAAACAAAAGAACCAAACTCTGTGTAGATAACATAAAGACATGTGAAAAGGAAAAGCCTACAAGAGAACAGCCTAGAGCTATCACAGTGGTTATCTCATGGTCCTTCTTGTGAATCCAAATGATGTAAACCTTTCATCAAAAAAGATGTATATATATAGAATATTTTCCCAACAATTTTAAGGAGTTCAGGAACTCCTCTGATATATCCTACTGGTTTTGTCTCTCTGGAGAACTCTGACTAACATGTTCACTCTCTTGTCATCACTGTGTTGCTGCAGCTTCTTAACTGGACTCCAGAACCTTCCTAGAGCAATTTTCATGCACAGATAGCCGTCCAGTTGTTTTCTGTGGGTGATGAGGGTTGAGATCCCTGACTCGCCATCTTGCTTGTGTCACTTATATAGCTTCTGAATACATTGATATTTGTAAGGGCAAGAGTACCTTGGATATACTTTGCTCTTTTCTGTATTAATTTCGTAATCAACTTTTAGTTTCCAAAAGCAAGTATGTTGTGATTTTGATTGGTATTTCACATAGTTCATACATTAATTGGTTAGAATAGAAATTTTCACAATTTTGGTTCTTTCAGTCTGTGACATTTGGCAACAGCAGTAACAAATCAGTCATGGAAGTTTCCCCTTCCCTTTATTTTGAGCCTATGTGTGTCTTACATGTGAGATGGGTCTGTTGAAGACAGCATACCATTGGGTCTTGCTTTTTAATCCCACTTGCCACTCTGTGCCTTTTTAGTGGGGGATTTAGCCCCTCTACATTCAAGGTTAATATTGATATGTGTGCATTTGATTCTGTCATTGTGCCATCAGCTGGTTATTATTTTTACTTGTTTGTGTGGTTGCTTTATAGTGACACTGGTCTCTGTGTTTAACTGTGTTTTTGTATTAGCTGGTAGCAGTTTTTCCTCTCCCTATTTACTGCTGCTTTCAATATCTTGTAAGTCAGGTCCGGTGGTAATGAAGTCCCTCAACATTTGCTTGTCTGATAAGGATTGTATTATTCCTTCACTTAGGAGCTTAGTGGATATGCTCCTAAGTGATATGCTTAGTGGATATGCTCCTAAGGCTGGATATGAAATTCTTGGTTGAAGATTATTTTCTTTAAGAATGTTGAAGATAAAATCCCAATCTGTTCTGGCTTGTAGAGTACCAGTGGAGAGGTCTGCTGTCAGCCTGATGGGGATCCCTTTGTAGATGACTCACCCTTTCTTTCTAGCTGCCTTTAACATTCTTTTATTTTGACCTGGAAAATATAATGATTATGTGTCTTGGTGATTATCTTCTTGTGTAGAATCTTACAGGACTTCTCTGTATTTACTGAATTTGACTGTTGTCCTCTCTAGCAAGTTTGGGGATATTTTCATGGACAATATTCTGAAATATATTTTCCAAGTTATTTTCTTTCTTCCCCTCCCTTTCAGGGATGCCAATTACTTGTAGATTTGGCCTCTTTACATTACCTATACTTCTTGGAGGCTTTGTTCATTTCTTTTTTTTTCTCTTTGTGTCTGACTGTCTTATTTCAGAGAACCAGCATCAAGTTCTGAGATTCTTTCTTCAGCTTGGTTTATTCTGCTCTTAATACTTGTGATTGCATTGTGGAATTCTTGCATTGTGTTATTCAGCTCTGTCAGACCCACTAAGTTCTTTTTTATACTGGTTATTTTTCTTTCAGCTTCTGTGTTACTTTATTGTGATTCTTATTTTTCTTGGATTGGATTTTGCCCTCCTCCTGAATTTCTATGATTTTTTTTTCTATATATATTCTGAATTCTATTTCTGTACATATTCTGCATTCTATACATATTCTGAATTCTATTCCTGCCAGTTTGGCTTGGTTAAGAACCTTTGTTGGAGAACTGCTGTGATCATTTGGAAGACATATGATACTTTGGCCATTTGAGTTACCAGAGTTCTTACATTGGTTTTTTTCTCATCTCTGTATGTGGGTGTTTCTTTAACTGCAGAGTAGTTTGAATAGAGTCAATCGACTTATTTTCTAGATGTTTTCACTGGGCCAAGCCTTGTGTAGGGTCTTTATTTGAAGCTCACTTCTTATCTCTGGTTTCAGAAGGGGACGTGTAAGTGAGATATTTTTGGTGTTGAAGCTTTGAGGTGTGATTCAGCAGGTGATATCTAGGCTTACAGGCCAGCTGGAAGACTCTTGTTCTGTTGTGTGGCTCCCCTATATTTCCTTACAGTTGCAGCTGTGTACCCTGTCAGTGCTCTGAAAGTGTGGGTTCCTCTCCCACTGAGTGTTGGCTGTAGTTCCTGATTTAGCACTCCTGGGCTGCCCACTGCAGCTCTGGGGATATCTCTGTGTTTATGTTCCTTCCCCAGCTTAAAGACAGCAGAGGAAGAGATCTTAGTAATGGTTGTGGCTAATGGTCACTTGTTTGACTCCTGGGGGCTCCACCCCAGAAAGATGCAGGTCAGCAATCACTCAGTGCAGCCAGTCCAAAACGGAGTGTATGTGTTGTGGGCCCAAGCCAGGGGTTCTCTGTCTGGTGATGAGTGGTGAGGGGTGTGTGGGACCCATGGGGTACAGACCAGACTCTTCTCTTTGGGTTGACTGCAGATTGTTAGAGGTGTGGATAAAGAACTTAGTGTCTTTGCTCCTTCATTAGTCTGGGGGTGTCCAGGGCGGTTCTGCTGCAGAGGCAGTGGCATAGAAGCTTTCAGTTGACTCTGGAAGCTCTGTCTAGGGAGTTGCTGATTTGGTACTGGCTTGATAGCTCTGCTGGAGGTGGCTGGAGGCCCAGGCCTGAGGATCTTCCTGGTGAGAAGATATGGGAAAGGAAACCTACGTAACATTCTGGCCACTTTTCCATAGGGCTGCTGTTACATGCTTGGGGCCTGCTCCAGTACCTAGTCACCTCAGATTTCCCAGAACCTGGAGGTGTCACCAGTGAAGGCTATGAAACAGCAAAGATAGTGGCCTGTCCCTTCCTCTGAGAGCTTTTTCTGAGGGAGGTATGCACATTTTTCTGGTCCCAAAGCAGCTGTAGGAAGTGGTTGGAGACCTTAGTTGAGAGGTTCCACCCAGTGAGGAGGAACAGGATCAGGAACCACTTACAAAAGTAGTCTGGCCACATTTTGGTAGAAGAGCTTTGCTGTGTTGGGGGTCTACTTCAGTCTCCAGTCGCCTCAGACACTTTGAAGCCCAAAGGCTGGAGTTGCTAAGTCACCAAAACAGCAAAGATGGTAACCCTCTTCTCCCTTTGGGAGTGCCATCTCAGGGATAATTCAAATCTTTGCCAACTGGAGAGCTCGGTGGGGGTGGCTGCAGGCCCCAGTTGGGAAGTCCTGCCCAGTGAGGAGGAATGGGATTGGACACCCACCTAAAGCATAGTCTGGCTATGTTTGGGTAGAGCAGCTGTGCCGTGCTAGGCTGGGGGTTCTCTTCCATGCTGGGTCAGCTCGGATTCTTCAAAGCCCAAAGTCCGGAACAGTTAAGGCATCTGAACAGCAAAGACGACAGCCCAGCTCTTCCCTTTGAGCTCCTTCTTAGGGAGGTGCAATGCCACTACTGGTAGCTGGCTGGAATTCCAAGCCAGTGGATCTTATCTTGTGAGGTGCCATGGAAGGGGGGCCTGTGGGTAGTTGCTGCTGAGCTCCCTGGATTCAGCCTCTTTCCTAGGGGTATATACAGGAGTCTAACCTCCAACTTTGCTGGAGCTGCAGCTACTTTTACCAGAAAGCCCAAGTATCTAAGGCTCTGAAGTCTCCATGCATGACTGAGTGGCTGCTCTGCCAAGACTCGACATAGCTCTGTGTGGTAGACTTAAGACTGAAAGCCCTGGTGGAGTGGGTTCACAAGGAGATCTCTTGACTTGAGGGTTGCAAAGACCTAATGCTCACCCCTTGTGTTCCTTTCCATGACAGCTACACAAACCAGCTGCTTCTGGTCAGCCATCTTGCCCACTGCTCCCCTAGTTTTCTTAAGGTTTGAATTGGCATTCTTTTTTCAATTTTTTCCCCAATTCACACCTTTGTTACTTTATTGTATTGCTTTTCAAAAGATTGTTACTTCTGATATTAGCATTGGCTGCATCTCACAAATAATGCTTTATTTTATTCGTGTTTACCTTGTATATTAATAAGCAATTTGGCACCTTACACATTAAGGGGTATTGAAGAAGGGAGGAGGCTTTGATACCTGCAGTGTTAGTTTGGATTCCCACCCCTTCACTTACTAGCTGTGTTTCTTAATTCCTCTGGCTTCAGTTTATTCATCTATGAAGTTGGTATAACAATAAAACGTAGCTCAACTGAAGCCATTTAAATTCTTTGAACATAGAAAGCACTCAATAAATAATAATACATGACTCATGAATAGCGTTTATTATGTGCTGGGGTCCCTATTCTGAGTTTTCAGTAAGTGTCAGTTCAATCATCCTAAACAACTCCAAAATAGATACATAATATCTCAATTTTACAAATGAGAAAGCTGAGGCACAAAAGATTATGTGGCTTGCCTAGCGTCACACAGCTTGGGAGTGTAAGAGCCTGAATTTGAAGCCAGGCAGTTTGGTCTAGGAGAAAATTTTCCATTTTAAATTACAAAGTATATTGGTTAACTACTGCTGTATAACAAATCACAAAATCTAGTGCTGACTGCGACATTCATTTATTGTCATTCACATCTCCTCAGATCACCTGGAGATCAGCTGGGACTGGCTAATGTAGAGTAGGCTTAAATGCATGACTTCTTCGAACATGACTGCAGGTTAGCTTGTCTAGGTTGAGCTTGACTGTGATACTTTTGACCCATGTTTCTTTCATCTCTCCTGGATTCAATAGTTACCCAGTCAAGAGTAAATTTTCTAAATTTAATGGGGGAGAAAAAGGAAGGTTTGAGTCCCACGGTATCAGATATTACTATTGGCTGTGAACGTTGACTATCATCTCCATTATAATTTCCCACTATACTCTAGATACAAGAAATCAAATCATCAGACTCAAAAGTACATGTCATTGGAGGGACCATATCCTTGTTTCTATCCCACTTCATGATTAAAATCACCTCCTTCTTCCTTATGCTACAGCTGGTGTAGGCAAGGAAATTGCCAAAAATGTATTAGATGATTAGTGCTGAGAGAGGTCTTAGGCAATCTGCAGCTATCTCAGGCTGCTCTTTCTTAAAGACACAACTAGGCCAATATATTGTTTTTTTTCCCTTTCCAGTGGCAGAACCCCTCTGTCTGTTTATTTTCTCCTGTCCAGAAACAGAATAATCAATGGTTACCACCATGTCTTTATTATGCTGTATCAGCATATATGGGAGATGATGTTTCTAAACTCCTGGGGATCTGTGCCAGGCCTCATTTCTCTAGTGGCAAAGTCCTAACATTGAACCATCTTTGATCTGAGAAGCCAAAAGAAACAAAAGATTTCTAAATCTTGTTGTTTCACAAATACTTTTGGATAGATTAATAAATGATGAGGCCACACCTGATGTAGGATAAAAATAATGAACCTCCAGGACCTAAAGATCCTGATGTCTGTGGCATCGAGTTACCTGTTGGTCCATATTGGCATATTTTCTGCATCAAATCAAGCCTTCTTTGTCCAAAGGCAGTAGGGAGTATGATTTTTGTTAGTCCATTCATGATGATGTTTTGTGGGCGAAGGGAATTCTGATGGGACATATCTGGCAGAAGTCTCAGAATCTGTAAATTCAGCAGCACCTTCTCTTTTGCAACCTCTTCAAGGCATCTTTAATTTCTTTGTTCCTCAAACTGTAAATCAAGGGATTTAACATGGGAATGACCACGGTGTAGAAAACTGATGCAAATCTGTCAAAGGTGGAAGAACCTCCAGAGCTGGAACTCAAATAGACAAAGATTCCTAATGTTTAGAAGAGGGAAACAGCTGTTAGATGAGAAGCACAGGTGTTGAATGCCTTAGACCTGCCTTTAGCTGAAGTGATCTTCACGATGGAGATGCCAATATAGCCATAGGAGATCATGATAACTAGGGCACTTGCTATCCCAAAGAACATGGTTAATATAGCAGTCATGACCTGTACAAAGAAAGTGTCAGTACAGGACAAGATTAACAGTTGGGGCATATCACAGAAGAAATGTCTGATGACATTAGACCCACAGAAGTGGAGTTGAAGCAAAGCACCAATTTGGGATAAAGAAGCAGTGAGGCCAGTCATGTAGGCTCCCAGTACCACCCAAACACAGAGGGTGGGTGACATGATGGATGAATAGAGCAGGGGATTACAAATGGCAGCATAACGATCATAAGCCATGGCCATCATGAGACAAGACTCACTCAGTCCCATTGTTGAAAAGATAAAGTACTGAATAATACAACCAACAAAAGTGATAGTTTGCTCTTCCTGTAAGAAGTTGGAGAGCATCTTGGGGACTGTGGAGCTGATATAGCAGACATCTATGAAGGACAGGTTACTGAGGAAGAAATACATGGGTGTATGGAGGTGAGAATCCATCCTTATGAAAACAATGAGGGACAGGTTCCAGGCCAGAGATGTAATGTAGATCACCAGGAATGTAGTGAAGAGCACTGTTATGATTCTAGGAAAATCTGAGAATCCCAGCAGGACGAAATATGTGATTTCTGTAATATTTCCTCCCCTAGTCATTGGCTCAGTGCTCCTAATATCAGAAAGAAGACAAGAGAATGGATTGCTAACTCAGGTGAAGTGATAACATTACCATCTTCATATGTGTACATCTGTTCCTCCAACAAGCACTGGAAAAAGAGAAATATTTCACTCTTCTGAAAGAAAGACCCCAACTTTTCTTCTTGAATTGTCAGCATGTACCTGCACAATGCTTCAGGTTCTTGATTAATTCATGGAGTATCATGATAATTAAAAAATATATTTAAAAAGTTGACTGGTAATTTAAAAAAATATGCTATAGAACTGGTAAGAGTATTATGTATAAGGTAAAGATCACTAATTAAGGTAATCGTTTTTCTTAAAAAATACCTCTGATGATTAATTATATAACTGTTGCTTTAACATTATGAAAGCTTAGGTCAGGTGCGGTGGCTTATGCCTGTAATCCTAGCACTTTGGGAGGCTGAGGTGGGCAGATCACCTGAGGTCAGGAGTTTGAGACCAGCCTCGCCAACGTGGAGAAACCCCATCTCTACTAATACAAAAATTAGCCAGGCATGGTTGTACAGGCCTGTAATCCCAGCTACTTGGGAGGTAGGAGAATCACTTGAACCTAGGAGGCTGAGGTTACAGTGAACTGAGATCGTGCCACTGCTCTCCAGCCTGGACAACAGAGCGAGACTCCATCTCAAAAGAAAAAAAAATTATGAAAGCTTTTTTTTTTTTTTTTTTATTATACTTTAAGTTCTAGGGTACATGTGCATAACGTGCAGGTTACATATGTATACATGTGCCATGTTGGTGTGCTGCACCCATCAACTCGTCAGCACCCATCAATTCATCATTTATATCAGGTATAACTCCCCAATGCAATCCCTCCCCCCTCCCCCCTCCCCATGATAGGCCCCAGTGTGTGATGTTCCCCTTCCCGAGTCCAAGTGATCTCATTGTTCAGTTCCCACCTATGAGTGAGAACATGCGGTGTTTGGTTTTCTCTTCTTGTGATAGTTTGCTAAGAATGATGGTTTCCAGCTGCATCCATGTCCCTACAAAGACGCAAACTCATCCTTTTTTATGGCTGCATAGTATTCCATGGTGTATATGTGCCACATTTTCTTAATCCAGTCTGTCACTGATGGACATTTGGGTTGATTCCAAGTCTTTGCTATTGTGAATAGTGCCGCAATAAACATACGTGTGCATGTGTCTTTGTAGTAGCATAATTTATAATCCTTTGGGTATATACCCAGTAGTGGGATGGCTGGGTCATATGGTACATCTAGTTCTAGATCCTTGAGGAATCGCCATACTGTTTTCCATAATGGTTGAACTAGTTTACAATCCCACCAACAGTGTAAAAGTGTTCCTATTTCTCCACATCCTCTCCAACACCTATTGTTTCCTGATTTTTTAATGATTGCCATTCTAACTGGTGTGAGATGGTATCTCATTGCGGTTTTGATTTGCATTTCTCTGATGGCCAGTGATGATGAGCATTTTTTCATGTGTCTGTTGGCTGTATGAATGTCTTCTTTTGAGAAATGTCTGTTCATATCCTTTCCCCACTTTTGGATGGGGTTGTTTGTTTTTTTCTTGTATATTTGTTTGAGTTCTTTGTAGATTCTGGAAATTAGCCCTTTGTCAGATGAGTAGATTGCAAAAATTTTCTCCCATTCTGTAGGTTGCCTGTTCACTCTGATGGTAGTTTCTTTTGCTGTGCAGAAGCTCTTTAGTTTAATGAGATCCCATTTGTCAATTTTGGCTTTTGCTGCCGTTGCTTTTGGTGTTTTAGACATGAAGTCCTTGCCCATGCCTATGTCCTGAATGGTACTACCTAGATTTTCTTCTAGGGTTTTGATGGTATTAGGTCTAACATTTAAGTCTCTAATCCATCTTGAATTAATCTTCGTATAAGGAGTAAGGAAAGGATCCAGTTTCAGCTTTCTACTTATGGCTAGCCAATTTTCCCAGCACCATTTATTAAATAGGGAATCCTTTCCCCATTTCTTGTTTTTCTCAGGTTTGTCAAATATCAGATGGTTGTAGATGTGTGGCATTATTTCTGAAGGCTCCGTTCTGTTCCATTGGTCTATATCTCTGTTTTGGTACCAGTACCATGCTGTTTTGGTTACTGTAGCCTTGTAGTATAGTTTGAAGTCAGGTAGCGTGACGCCTCCGGCTTTGTCCTTTTGACTTAGGATTGTCTTGGCAATACGGGCTCTTTTTTGGTTCCATATGAACTTCAAAGCAGTTTTTTCCAATTCGGTGAAGAAACTCATTGGTAGCTTGATGGGGATGGCATTGAATCTATAAATTACCTTGGGCAGTATGGCCATTTTCACAATATTGATTCTGCCTATCCATGAGCATGGTATGTTCTTCCATTTGTTCGTGTCCTCTTTGATTTCACTGAGCAGTGGTTTGTAGTTCTCCTTGAAGAGGTCCTTTACATCCCTTGTAAGTTGGATTCCTAGGTATTTTATTCTCTTTGAAGCAATTGTGAATGGAAGTTCATTCCTGATTTGGCTCTCTGCTTGTCTGTTACTGGTGTATAAGAATGCTTGTGATTTTTGCACATTAATTTTGTATCCTGAGACTTTGCTGAAGTTGCTTATCAGCTTAAGAAGATTTTGGGCTGAGACGATGGGGTTTTCTAAATACACAATCATGTCATCTGCAAACAGGGACAATTTGACTTCCTCTTTTCCTAACTGAATACCCTTGATTTCTTTCTCTTGCCTGATTGCCCTAGCCAGAACTTCCAACACTATGTTGAATAGGAGTGGTGAGAGAGGGCATCCCTGTCTTGTGCCAGTTTTCAAAGGGAACTTTTCCAGTTTTTGCCCATTCAGTATGATATTAGCTGTGGGTTTGTCATAAATAGCTCTTATTATTTTGAGGTACGTTCCATCAATACCGAATTTGTTGAGCGTTTTTAGCATGAAGGGCTGTTGAATTTTGTCAAAAGCCTTTTCTGCATCTATTGAGATAATCATGTGGTTCTTGTCTTTGGTTCTGTTGATATGCTGGATTACGTTGATTGATTTGCGAATGTTGAACCAGCCTTGCATCCCAGGGATGAAGCCCACTTGATCATGGTGGATAAGCTTTTTGATGTGCTGCTGAATCCGGTTTGCCAGTATTTTATTGAGGATTTTTGCATCAATGTTCATCAGGGAGATTGGTCTAAAATTCTCTTTTTTTGTTGTGTCTCTGCCAGGCTTTGGTATCAGGATGATGCTGGCCTCATAAAATGAGTTAGGGAGGATTCCCTCTTTTTCTATTGATTGGAATAGTTTCAGAAGGAATGGTACCAGCTCCTCCTTGTACCTCTGGTAGAATTCAGCTGTGAATCCATCTGGTCCTGGGCTTTTTTTGGTGGGCAGGCTATTAATTGTTGCCTCAATTTCAGAGGCTGCTATTGGTCGATTCAGGGATTCAACTTCTTCCTGGTTTAGTCTTGGAAGAGTGTACGTGTCCAGGAAATTATCCATTTCTTCTAGATTTTCTAGTTGATTTGCGTAGAGGTGTTTATAGTATTCTCTGATGGTAGTTTGTATTTCTGTGGGGTCGGTGGTGATATCCCCTTTATCATTTTTTATTGCATCTATTTGATTCCTCTCTCTTTTCTTCTTTATTAATCTTGCTAGCGGTCTGTCAATTTTGTTGATCTTTTCAAAAAACCAACTCCTGGATTCATTGATTTTTTGGAGGGTTTTTTGTGTCTCTATCTCCTTCAGTTCTGCTCTGATCTTAGTTATTTCTTGCTTTCTGCTAGCTTTTGAATGTGTTTGCTCTTGCCTCTCTAGTTCTTTTAATTGTGATGTTAGAGTGTCAATTTTAGATCTTTCCTGCTTTCTCTTGTGGGCACTTAGTGCTATAAATTTCCCTCTACATACTGCTTTAAATGTGTCCCAGAGATTCTGGTATGTTGTATCTTTGTTCTCATTGGATTCAAAGAACATCTTTATTTCTGCTTTCATTTCGTTATGTACCCAGTAGTCATTCAGGAGCAGGTTGTTCAGTTTCCATGTAGTTGAGCGGTTTTGATTGAATTTCTTAGTCCTGAGTTCTAGTTTGATTGCACTGTGGTCAGAGAGACAGTTTGTTATAATTTCTGTTCTTTTACATTTGCTGAGGAGTGCTTTACTTCCAATTATGTGGTCAATTTTGGAATAAGTGTGATGTGGTGCTGAGAAGAATGTATATTCTGTTGACTTGGGGTGGAGAGTTCTATAGATGTCTATTAGGTCCGCTTGGTGGAGAGATGAGTTCAATTCCTGGATATCCTTGTTAACTTTCTGTCTCGTTGATCTGTCTAATGTTGACAGTGGAGTGTTGAAGTCTCCCATTATTATTGTATGGGAGTCTAAGTCTCTTTGTAAGTCTCTAAGGACTTGCTTTATGAATCTGGGTGCTCCTGTATTAGGTGCATATATATTTAGGATAGTTAGCTCTTCCTGTTGGATTGATCCCTTTACCATTATGTAATGGCCTTCTTTGTCTCTTTTGATCTTTGATGGTTTAAAGTCTGTTTTATCAGAGACTAGGATTGCAACCCCTGCTTTTTTTTGTTCTCCATTTGCTTGGTAGATCTTCCTCCATCCTTTTATTTTGAGCCTATGTATGTCTCTGCATGTGAGATGGGTCTCCTGAAGACAGCAGACTGATGGGTCTTGACTCTTTATCCAGTTTGCCAGTCTGTGTCTTTTAATTGGAGCATTTAGTCCATTTACATTTAAGGTTAATATTGTTATGTGTGATCTTGATCCTGCCATTATGATATTAACTGGTTATTTTGCTCATTAGTTGATGCAGTTTCTTCCTAGGCTCGATGGTCTTTACATTTTGGCATGTTTTTGCAGTGGCTGGTACCGGTTGTTCCTTTCCATGTTTAGGGCTTCCTTCAGGGTCTCTTGTAAGGCAGGCCTGGTGGTGACAAAATCTCTAAGCATTTGCTTATCTGTAAAGAATTTTATTTCTCCTTCACTTATGAAACTTAGTTTGGCTGGATATGAAATTCTGGGTTGAAAATTCTTTTCTTTAAGAACGTTGAATATTGGCCCCCACTCTCTTCTGGCTTGTAGAGTTTCTGCCGAGAGATCTGCTGTCAGTCTGATGGGCTTCCCTTTGTGGGTAACCCGACCTTTCTCTCTGGCTGCCCTTAAGATTTTTTCCTTCATTTCAACTTTGGTGAATCTGGCAATTATGTGTCTTGGAGTTGCTCTTCTGGAGGAGTATCTTTGTGGCGTTCTCTGTATTTCCTGAATTTGAATGTTGGCCTGCCCTGCTAGGTTGGGGAAGTTCTCCTGGATGATATCCTGTAGAGTGTTTTCCAATTTGGTGCCATTTTCCCCCTCACTTTCAGGCACCCCAATCAGACGTAGATTTGGTCTTTTTACATAATCCCATACTTCTTGCAGGCTTTGTTCATTTCTTTTTCTTCTTTTTTCTTTTGGTTTCTCTTCTCGCTTCATTTCATTCATTTGATCCTCAATCGCTGATACTCTTTCTTCCAGTTGATCGAGTCGGTTACTGAAGCTTGTGCATTTGTCACGTATTTCTCGTGTCATGGTTTTCACCTCTGTCATTTCGTTTATGACCTTCTCTGCATGAATTAGTCTAGCTGTCAATTCTTCCACTTTTTTTTCAAGATTTTTAGTTTCTTTGCGCTGGGTACGTAATTCCTCCTTTAGCTCTGAGAGGTTTGATGGACTGAAGCCTTCTTCTCTCATCTCATCAAAATCATTCTCTGACCAGCTTTGATCCGTTGCTGGCGATGGGCTGTGCTCCTTTGCAGGAGGAGATGCGCTCTTATTTTTTGAATTTCCAGCTTTTCTGCCCTGCTTTTTCCCCATCTTTGTGGTTTTATCTGTCACTGGTCTTTGATGATGGTGACGTACTGATGGGGTTTTGATGTAGGTGTCCTTCCTGTTTGATAGGTTTCCTTCTGACTGTCAGGACCCTCAGCTATAGGTATGTTGGAGATTGCTTGAGGTCCACTCCAGACCCTGTTTGCCTGGGTATCAGCAGCAGAGGTTGCAGAAGATAGAATATTGCTGAACAGCGAGTGCACCTGTCTGATTCTTGCTTTGGAAGCTTCCTCTCAGGGGTGTACTCCACCCTGTGAGGTGTGGGGTGTCAGACTGCCCCTAGTGGGGGATGTCTCCCAGTTAGGCTACTCAGGGGCCAGTGACCCACTTGAGCAGGCAGACTGCCCCTTCTCAGATCTCAACCTCCGTGTTGGGAGATCCACTGCTCTCTTCAAAGCTGTCAGACAGAGTCGTTCGCGTTTCACAGGCTTCTACTCCTTTAGCTGAGCCCTGTCCCCAGAGGCGCAGTCTACAGAGACAGGCAGGTTTCCTTGAGCTGCTGTGAGCTCCACCCAGTTCCAGCTTCCCAGCGGCTTTAGTTACCTACTTAAGCCTCAGCGATGGCGGGCGCCCCTCCCCCAGCCTCGCTGCTGCCTTGCGGTTAGATTGCCGCAGACTGCTGTGTTAGCAAGGAGAGAGGCTCCGTGGGCGTGGGACCCTCCCGGCCAGGTGTGGGATACAATCTCCGGTGTGCCGGTGTTACAGCGCAGTATTGGGGTGGGAGTTACCCGATTTTCCAGGTGTTGTGTGTCTCAGTTCCCCTGGCTAGGAAAAGGGACTCCCTTCCCCCTCGCGCTTCCCAGGTGAGGCGATGCCTCGCCCTGCTTCAGCTCTCACTGGTCGGGCTGCAGCGGCTGACCAGCACCGATTGTCCGGCACTCCCGAGTGAGATGACCCCAGTACCTCAGTTGAAAATGCAGAAATCGCTGGTCTTCTGTGTCGCTCGCGCTGGGAGATGGAAACTGAAGCTGTTCCTATTCGGCCATCTTGCTCCGCCCCCCTCTAGGGTTTTGTACACTTGTGAAGTCTTCAAAAATGGCATCAGCATCAAGCAATTAACTATGGAAATGACCTTAAATAGTCACAGTGAAAGACACAATTGACAAAGAAATTAGGTTATTTCTGTGGTCTTCAATAACTACACATAATAACCATAATTGTGATTAATAGCATATACTCAGACACATTAGAATTTTAGAAATACCATACAATTTTGGAACATATATTAATATCATTCACTAAATATAACCCAAAGGAAGTTAAACATTATTTTTTATTTTGACAATGCTTCCCATGTAACTTAACATGTCAGATAATAATTCTGTTTATCTTTCTTTGGGATTCTTCAGGGGCCCTCTGTAACATCACAAAGTTAGAGGTTAAAAAAACTTAATTTTGAAGCAGAAATTTGATTTTGGGACATTTATCAAATATGTTAAAGGTTTACAATATTTGATATTATGAAATAGAATTACAGATCACCATAAGTCATTCATTTTTGAGTTAGCAAAATCATAACTCAAACATTTTAAAAAGGCAAAAACCATTACTCATTGAGAGAAGCAAGATTTAGCTTTCAAAACAATCTATTTCTTGTCATTTCCATCTTTTTCCTGTAGTTTACTCAAATGGCAAACAAAAATCCTTCATTATTCTTTTAATATTACATCAAATTTTGTTTAAGAGAGAAAGTCAAATTTCACCCTTGCATTAGTGTACTGTTAATGTCAACCTCAATTTTCAATAAAAGTTTATAAACAAATCTATTTAATCTTAATTAGTTTGACCATAAGGTGAGATTCTGATAAATACTTTATGACTGTTTACAAATTGGTTAAAAATCAGCTCAGTGCTCTAAGAAAAGCTGGTTGTGCTTTTATTCCAATGTTCAATTTACAAAAAAACTGAATAATACCCCTTTAACTTTAGCCAATATGTTCACACACAGAATCTCTTTTACGATTAATTTTTTATAAACCTTTCACAACTTCTTCAAACCTTTAGGTTTTTCCTATCTCACTTAAAACAATCTTTCACCCTCTAAACTTAAGCAAGAAATCCATATTCCCATGCCTTGTTATAATATTTTACCAAAAGTATATTCTACTTTCGTTTCACCCCTTGTGTATAGAATTGTTTGTTCAGTAATCTCAAATATACGCTATATTGTTAACTCTTAGCAACTTTTACTTGTGGTGAAAGGCCTTGTTAGTAAGGAGTTTCAATTATGCAGTGGGTGTGAAGCCTGGGACACCAGTCAGAAATGCAGATAAAGTCTGACTCTTTCCAGCATAGCTAGGGGGCACGGCTAACACCACATGTCCCCAGGCCTTACTTAGCTGTAAAGCAAGAAAGCTGTATAGTTAAGAGTCATAGCGGTATTTTATGAAGCATTTAGGAGGCCTAATAAACTGTAAATTGTACAACATTTCTGGAATAAATTCTTTTTCATGACTTATACAGACCACCTACGACATGCTTGGACTTTCTGACTTGTCCTAAACATCCCTTCTTTTAAACAAACAGTCATTTTACTTTAGGACAATAACTTACCATACAAGATCCTTTCTTACCTGAAATCTCTTTTGTTTATAACCTTCTTTGCATAACTAAGCAGCATGGCTAATTGTACACATCCCCAGGTCTTATCTAGAATCTAATGGCTCCAAGGTAGGTAAATTAAACAATTTCCAAATGTCAGAGAAGCAGTTTATGACCTTAAAGCATTTAGCAAACCTAATACCTGATCTACTTTAGATCAAATGTCTAAATTTTGAAGACATTTTTATTTTACCAATAATCTTTAAAACTGTCTTTATTTCCCAAAGATTACTAAAGTCACATGAACTAAAGGCATTCATTTTAATTTTTCTGACAGAATATTTGATTTAAGTGCCTTTTTTCTTTAAGTCAATTAATTTGAGCTCTTCTGCATAAACATCACACACACAACACATGTAAATACAGAGAAAGAAAGATGATCTAGTAGTTGTAAGATTTTTCATTTGCCAGTATTTAAGTTTCTTAGTTGGATTACAGGCTTCAGGGTGGAGTCCATGGAGGAAAATGGCTAGGAAAATATGCAATTTCCAAGGCCTAATAAGCAGGCACAGCTGGAAGGCAAAAACAGATTCCCAAAATTAAGAGTCTCATTTTTATATCAGATCCTCGATCCCACAAAAGAGGGAATCAGCCCATCTCCCATGGGAGTCTTATTGCTCAGTGTGAGGTAGGGATAGTTCTATACCTTGTAGGTGACCAAAAGCATGCTTCTCTAATCCAAACATGCAAAGAGTTGAGTATCTCCCCCATACCTACAATTAAACATCCCTAAAAGTATATTTCCTACTTAATTATTACACATCAATGTTCTCTCATAATGCAAAGTAATACCTGATACCCCAAAAGTAAAAAAAATCAGGTAACATAATGTAAAATCAAACAGAGCCTTAGATTTTGAGAGACATCCATCTGCTTTTAATTCCCAGGATTCCATGAGGAAAAGAGAGGTTTTTTCCCAGAATGGAAACTTAGAAACTATCTGAGGCTTTCTTGTGTGGGCATCAAGAACAGCAAGGAGGCAAAATGTAGAAATAATTCAGTCAACTGAGAAGAAAAAAACCGTTTTTCCAGGAAAACAAGATTCAAAAAGAGAAAAAACATAAAGACTTTTTAAGTGTATGTATAGCTTGGATATCTGCATTTAATTAAGCTGATTTTAACCACAGTGTTCTTAAAAATAAAAGTCCTTTTATGTTTCTTGTTATCCTACTTTAGCTAGGCCAAATGGCCAATATTTCTGGCTTTTAAACTTTACCAAAAGTGACTTCACAGGTGAAACAGAAATTATAAGAAACTATCTCTCAGACCACAGTGCAATCAAACTAGAACTCAGGATTAAGAAACTCACTCAAAACCACTCAACTACATGGAAACTGAGCAACCTGCTCCTGAATGACTACTGGGTACATAATGAAATGAAGGCAGAAATAAAGATGTTCTTTGAAAACAATGAGAACAAAGACACAACATAGCAGAATCTCTGGGACACATTTAAAGCAGTGTGTAGAGGGACATTTATAGCACTAAATGCCCACAGGAGAAAGAAGGAAAGATCTAAAACTGACACCCTAACATCACAATGAAAAGAACTAGAGAAGCAAGAGCAAACACATTCGAAAGCTAGAAGAAGGCAAGAAATAACTAAGGTCACAGCAGAACTGAAGGAGATAGAGACACAAAAAACCCTTCAAAAAATCAATGAATCCAGGGGCTGTTTTTTTAAAAAGAGCAACAAAATTGATTGACCACTAGCAAGACTAATAAAGAAGAGAGAAGAACAAATAGATGCAATAAAAAATGATAAAGGGGATATCACCACCGATCCCACAGAAATACAAAGTACCATCAGAGAATACTATAAACACCTCTACACAAATAAACTAGAAAACCTAGAAGAAATGGATAAATTCCTGGACACATACACCCTCCTAAGTCTAAACCAGGAAGAAGTTGAATCACTGAATAGACCAATAATGGGCTCTGAAATTGAGGCAATAAATAATAGCCTACCAACCAAAAAAAGTCCAGGACCAGACAGATTCACAGCCAAATTTTACCAGAGGTACAAAGAGGAGCTGGTACCATTCCATCTGAAACCATTCCAATCAATAGAAAAAGAGGGAATCCTCCCTAACTCATTTTATGAGGCCAACATCATCCTGATACCAAAGCCTGACAGAGACACAACAAAAAAAAGAGAATTTTAGACCAATATCCCTGATGAACATCGATGCAAATATCCTCAATAAAACACAGGCAAACTGAATCCAGCAGCACATCAAAAAGCTTATCCACCATGATCAAGTGGGCTTCATCCCTGGGATGCAAGGCTGATTCAACATATGCAAATCAATTAATGTAATCCATATAAACAGAACCAAAGACAAAACCCACATGATTATCTCAATAGATGCAGAAAAGGCCTTTGACAAAATTCAACAGCTGTTCATGCTAAAGACTCTCAGTAAATTTGATGGGATGTATCTCAAAATAATAAGAGCTATTTATGAGAAGCCCACAGCCAATATCATACTGAATGGGCAAAAACTGGAAGCTTTCCCTTTGAAAACTGGCACAAGACAGGGATGCCCTCTCTCACCACTCCTATTCAACATAGTGTTGGAAGTTCTGGCCAGGGCAATCAGGCAAGAGAAAGAAATAAAGGGTATTCAATTAGGAAAAGAGGAAGTCAAATTGTCCCTGTTTGCAGATGACATGATTGTATATTTAGAAAACCCCATCATCTCAGCCCCAAATCTCCTTAAGTTGATAAGCAACCTCAGCAAAGTCTCAGGATACAAAATCAATGTGTGAAAATCACAAGCATTCTTATACACCAATAACAGACAAACAGAGAGCCAAATCATGAGTGAACTCCCATTCACAATTGCTTCAAAGAGAATAAAATACCAAGGAATTGAATTTACAAGGATGTAAAGGACCTCTTCAAGGAGAACTACGAACCACTGCTCAATGAAATATAAGAGGACACACACAAATGGAAGAACATACCATGCTCATGGATAGGAAGAATCAATATTGTGAAAATGGCTATACTGCCCAAGTTAATTTATAGATTCAATGCCATCCCCATCAAGCTACCAATGACTTTCTTCACATAATTGGAAAAAACTACTTTAAAATTCATATGGAACCAAGAAAGAGCCTGCATTGCCAAGACAATTCTAAGCCAAAAGAACAAAGCTGGAGGCATCACGCTACCTGACTTCAAACTATACTACAAGGCTACAGTAACCAAAGCAGAATGGTACTGGTACCAAAACAGAGATATGAACCAACGGAACAGAACAGAGCCTTCAGAAATAATACCACACATCTACAACCATCTGATCTTTGACAAACCTGACAAAAACAAGAAATGGAGAAAGAATTCCTTATTTAATAAATGGTGCTGGGAAAACTGGCTAGCCATATGTAGAAAGCTGAAACTGGATACCTTCTTTACACCTTATAAACAAATTAATTCAAGATGGATTAAAGACTTAAACGTTAGACTTAAAACCATAAAAACCCAGAAGAAAACCTAGACAATACCATTCAGAACATATGCATGGGCAAGGACTTCATGTCTAAAACACCAAAAGCAATGGCAACAGAAGCCAAAATTGACAAATGGGATCTAATTAAACTAAAGAGCTTCTGCACAGCAAAAGAAACTACCATCAGAGTGAACAGGCAACCTACAGAATGGGAGAAAATTTTTGTAATCTACTCATCTGACAAAGGCCTAATATTCAGAATCTACAAAGAACTCAAGTTTACAAGAGAAAAACAAACAACCCCATCAAAAAGTGGGCAAAGAATATGAACAGACGCTTCTCAAAAGAAGACATTAATGCAGCCAAAAGACACATGAAAAAATGCTCATCATCACTGGCCTTCAGAGAAATGCAAATCAAAACCATAATGAGATTATCATCTCACACCAGTTAGAATGGCAATCATTAAAAAATTAGGAAACAACTGGTGCTGGAGAGGATGTGGAGAAATAGGAACACTTTTACACTGTTGGTGGGACTGTAAACCAGTTCAACCATTGTGGAAGACAGTGTGGCAATTCCTCAAGGATCTAGAACTAGAAATACCATTTGACCCAGCCATCCCATTACTGGATATATATCCAAAGGATTATAAATCATGCTGCTATAGAGACACATGCACACGTATGTTTATTGCAGCACTATTCACAATAGCAAAGACTTGGAACCAACCCAAATGTCCATCAGTGATACACTGGATTAAGAAAATGTGGCACATATACACTGTGGAATACTATGCAGCTATCAAAAAGCATGAGTTCATGTCCTTTGTAGGGACATGGATGAAGCTGGAAACCATCGTTTTGAGCAAACTACCATAAGGACAGAAAACCAAACACTGCATGTTCTGACTCATAGGTGGGAATTGAACAATGAGAACACTTGGATACAGGAATGGGAACATCACACACTGGGGCCTATTGTGGGGTTGGGGGAGGGGGAAGGGAGGAGGGACAGCATTAGGATATATACCTAATGTAAATGACGAGTTAATGGGTGCAGCACACCAACATGGCACATGTATACATATGTAACAAACCTGCACGTTGTGCTCATGTACCCTAGAACTTAAAGTATATATACACGTATATATAAAAGAAACTTAAAAACTGGCAAAAAAAAAGTACTTCATTCTACATATGAGGCCCAGGATGATCCAAGGTCTTCTTGAAGCACTGGGTGAATAGTGGAGTCATGCTTGAGCAGAGTCATCCTATTTCACCATACAGTTCACCTTTGAAAAATGCAAGGGCTAGGGGCACTGACTCCCTGTGCAGTCGAAAATTTGCACATGACTTTAGATTGCCACAAAACTTGTATTATAATAGCCTACTGTTAACTGGAAGCCTTACCAAGAATATAAATAGTCAATTAACACATTTTTAAATGTTACATGTATTTTATACTGTATTTTTACAACAAAGTAAGCTAGAGGAAAACGTTATTAAGAATGTTATAAGGAAAATAAAGTGTTTACTATTCATTCAAAATAAAGTATTTACTGTGATGAAATAGATCATCATAATGACCTTTATCTCCATTGTCTTCATGTTGCACAGGGGTTTTGAGAAATACTGACTTGTGCAGGCTCAGAAGGAAGAGTAAGAGGAGAGGTTGGTCTTGCTGTCTCAGGGGTAGCAGAAGTAGAAGAGGAGGAGGAAATGGAGGGGGAGACAGGAGTGGCAGGCTCACTCAGTGTAACTTGATGAAAATAAATCATAATTTCTGCCTGACTTTTTCCCCTTTTCATTTCTCTAAAAATGTTTCTATAACCATTTGCTTTAGTTTAAGGCTCGTATCATAGAAGGGTCCGTGTCATAAAGGAAGTCAAAAGCAGTCTTGAGTAATTGGAATCCTTCTCCCCGATTGTCTAATGTCAGTACGTCTTCTAGCAATGTTTCTTCTATGTCTTCTTCTTCATTATCTGGCACTTGTCCGGAAGCACTCATCTCCATCAAGCTGTTTTCTATTAATTCCTCTGATGTTTGTGTTCACTAGCTTTTGAATTTCTCTGGGATTCATATCTTGAAATCCCCCTCACTATCATTAGATGTCCACAGTCTCTTTCATGATTTTCTTGGTTGGCTCTGTCATAAATCCTGTGAAGTAAAGCTCAATGGCTGTACACTGTTTTCTCCAGCAGGAATGCATTGGTTGGGACTGGATGGCTTCCAGTTTTTTCTGTAACGATGGCATCTTCAATAATGTAATTCTTCCAGACTTTCATAATGTCCTCTCTGTTAGGGCTCTTTTCTATAGTGTTGACAATCTTTTCATAGAGTATCATATGTAATGAGACTTAAAGGTCACTGTGACTCCCTGATCTAGAGGCTAAATTAGAGACATTGTTTTTGAGTGCAAGTTGACCACTTTGATGCTGTTGGTGTTGAACTCATGGGGTTCTGAGTTGTCAGGGGCATTGTCCAATATCAAAATTTTTTTTTTTTTAAAGGAAGTCCCTTACTGGCAAGGTACTTCCTGACTTCACAAAGCATCCATTCTGGAACTAGTCCAGAAAAAATATTCTCATTATCCACACCTTCTTGTACAACTGAAAGACTGGCAGCTGGTGTTTATCTTTTCCCTTCAAGGCTCGGGAGTTAGCAGCTTTATAGATAAGGGCAATCCTGATCATAAACTGAACTACATTTGCACAAAACAGTCAAGTTAGCCTCTCCTGATACTTGCTTCTCTTCTTCATTAATAAACGTCCTTTGTGGCATTTTCCAACCCCCCAGAATAGGGCACTTTTGTCTTCATCAAAAATCTCTTCAGGCAGATATCTCTTCTGTTTAATGACTTTTTTCTTAATGGTGTCTGGAAATTCATCTGCTTCTCTTGGTCAGCAGAAGTTGCTTTTCCTGTTATCTCGACATTTTAAAAGCCAAACCTCTTTTGAAAATTATCCAGTCATCTTTACCAGCATTAAATTCTCCAGCTTTAGATTCTTCACATTTTTTTGGCTTTAAGCTGTCATATAATGACTTCACTTTTTCTGGAATCATTTTAGAGTCTATAGGTATGCCTTCTGTATAGCAATCCTGTACCCACATAAAAGTTGCATTTTCAGTATGAGATAAAAAGGTGTTTCACAAAAAGTACAAGGGTTTTCTACCCACCGGAGTAGCTGCAGTGATAGCTTCATGAATTTCCTTTTCTTTTGTTCACAATGGTCCTTGCACTGGATTCATTTATCTTATAATGGCAGGCAATTGTAGCTGCAGACCTCAATCTGTGATATATATCAAACAATTCAATTTTTTCTTGTGATGTCATGACTATTTTTCTGCTTCTTGGGAGCACTTCCAGCATCACTAGTAGCACTTTGTATTGCTTCCATGGTGTTATTCAAGGTTTATGATACTGTACTAAGCACAATGAAAAATATCTGAGAACCATGTGAGATAACTTTTTACTGCTATACACACTTTTTTGGAGAGATGAAGTTCCCACGTGAGGATAACTAGCCTCACAAAGCACTTTAAGCAGATACTTTCGACACTTGAGCTCACTGCAATAGCAACAGGAGGTAGTTTCAAAATTATTACAGCAGTACAGTATGTACTACAGTTAATTATATGAAGTTATGATTTAATACTGAATCTTTATGTTTGTTTATATTTCTCTCATTTGTGAATGGCACCATGAATGGTTAAGTGCCTATGCATGTAAGTTTTGATAAATTTTAACTTTTTACAACAGTGTTAGGAGATGAGGCCCAATGAAATGTGATTAGGCCATGAAGGTGGAGAGAATGGATTAATGCCATTATCAAGGGAGAGAATTCATTGTAAAAGGGGAAACTTGGCCCTCTTTTACTCTCTTTCTTGCCCTCTCTTTGCTCTTCTGTCATGGTATGACACAGCAAGAAGGCCCTTGACAGATGTTAGCCCCTTGATCTTAGAATTCCCAGCCTCCAGAACTGTGAGTCAATAAATTTCTGTTCATTATAAATTTTTTAAAATTAACTTTTTATAATAGATTTTTGTATATTTTATGATAACAAATGATAAAGTAGACTAATATCTGTATATATTTTATGTGGTTGTGACATACCTAACTTTGTCTAAATATTTTTTATATTTCTAGGTTATGTAGTTTATTTGTGAAGTTTTTTCAAATTGTTGCAGATCTCTAAAATATTTTCCACTGTACTTATTGAAAAGAAATTCATGTATAAGTGGAGCTGCATAGTTCAAATCCATGTTGTTCCAGGGTCAACTCTATAGAGAAATGACAGAATTTTCTTAATTTAGCATATCTTCAAAGTCTCATGTGTTTGTAAAACAGGAACACAGAAATTAAGACATTTGAGGTGGTATCATGCTAATTATGCTTATTTACTGTCTTTGTCCCCAAAGCCAGCATGATAGTTATCTAAAAATTTTTCAGTAAAGTTTCATGATTGTATATATGAAAGACAAAAATTAACTCAACATTGATGATTCAAGGTTTTATATTTAGCCAGCTTCATGACTGAAAAAAATAGTGTTTCTTTTTCTTTTCTGGGAATAAACCCATTTCCTTCTCATTCCTCTTTCTCAGCAGATGGCACCAAGCAGAACCATGTAAGTGAGTGGAAACCACACCTCTGTGGCCATGTTTGTTCTGCTGGGACTCTAGATGAAAAAGAGCTGCAGCTCATCCTCTTTCCAGTCTTCCTGGTGATTTACCGTGTGACCCTGATTTGGAACATGGGTCTTATCATCCTCATCAGAATAGACTCTCACCTGCACACACCCATGTACTTTCTTCTCAGTTTCCTGTCATTTATAGACATCTGCTATTCTTCTACCATCAGCCCAAGGATGCTTTCAGACTTCTTAAAAGACAAGAAGACAATTTCCTTCCATGCCTGTGCCACTCAGTATTTTGTTGGGGCCTAGATGAGTCTGGCTGAGTGCTGCCTCTTGGTCTTCATGGCCTATGACATACGTGACAGGGGAACATCACACACCAGGGTCTATCATGGGGAGGGGCGGGGGAGGGATTGCACTGGGAATTATACCTGATGTAAATGGTGAGTTGATGGGTGCTGACGAGTTGATGGGTGCAGCACACCAACATGGCACAAGTATACATATATAACAAACCTGCACGTTATGCACATGTACCCTCAAACTTAAAGTATATAAAAAAAAAAAGATTTCTTCTGTAACATACTTCAGATTATTTCCTTGTCTTGCTCCAACCCCTTTATCAGCCAAATGATTCTTTTTCTGGTAGCTACTTTTGTTGGGTTGGGCTCTTTGGTTGTTATCCTTTTGTCCTATGGTTTCATTGTAGCTTCCATGCTGAAAATATCATCAACCAAAGGTCGTGCCAAGGCCTTCAATACCTGTGCCTCCCACCTGGCAGCTGTGGCTCTCTTCTATGGCACAACCATTTCTGTATACATGCATCCTAGCTCTAGCCACTCCATGAAGCAGGACAAGGTGCTCTCAGTATTCTATGTTATCCTTATCCCCATGTTAAACCCTCTGATCTATAGTTTGAGGAACAAGGAAATCAAAGAGGCCCTCAAGAGGGTGATAAATGAGGCAACAGATTTACATTAGTAAGAACAACATTTGGGTAGATATTGCTATTTCTGTAAGGAAGATAGAAACAAGAATATGTAAGTGACTCTTTGTATGTCACAAGAATAGCTAGGTAGAGAGAAGAAGTATAAACTTTACTTCCTGGATTTCTGGTGCCATTGTAGTCAGACCAAGTGATCTGTTTGAGACAGTGTCACTGACATTGAATACAATTTAAAAAGTCAGTTTCCATGATGAGAATTCAGATAGATTAAAAGGTGATTATGTTTTTGAGAGCAAAGGGCTGGTAAATATTATTTGTAGAGAAATGACAAGAACTTAGGATGCCATACTGTGTTTTCTTCATTTGTTTTCTTTTTTTAACTTTTATTTTAGGTTCAGAGATACGTGTGCAGGTTTGTTATATAGGTAAACTCATGTTATAGGGGTTTGTTGTATAGATTATTTTGTCACCCAGATACTAAGCCTGGTACCCCAATAGTTATTTTTTTCTGTTCCTCTCCTGCCTCTCACCCTATACCCTCTTTAGGCCCCAGTGTCTGTTGTTCCCTTGTTAGTGTTCATGAGTTCTCATCATTTAGCTCCCACTTATAGGTGAGAACATGTGGTATTTGGTTTTCTGTTTCTGTTTTACTTTGCTAAGTATAATGGCCTCCAGCTTCATCCATGTTCCCACAAAAGCCATAATCTCATTCTTTTTTCGTGGTTACATAGTGTTCCATGGTGTATATGTACCACATTTTCTTTATGCAGTCTGTCTTTGATGGGTGTTTAGATTTCATGTCTTTGCTGTTGTGAGTAGTGCTGCAATGAACATTCGTGTGCATGTGTCTTCATGGTAGAATGATTTATGTGCCTCTAAGGATATGCTCAGTAATGGGATTGCTGGGTCAAATGGTAGCTCTGTTTTCAGCTCTTTGGGGAATCACCATACTGCTTTCCATAATGGTTCAACTAATTTATGCTCCCACTAACAGTGTATAAGTGCTCCATTTGCTCTGCAACCTTGCCAGCATCTGTTATTTTTTTTCACTTTTTACTAGTAGCCATTCTGACTGGTGTGAGATGGTATATCATTGTGATTTTGATTTGCATTTCTCTGATGATCAGTGATGATGAACACCTTTTCATATACCTATTGGCCATTTTTATTTTCTCTTTGGATAAATGTATATTCAGGTCCTATGCCCATTTTAAAAATCAGGTTGTAATTTTTTTTGCTTTTAAATATTATGACTTAAGAAATAAATGTTAGGTATTAACTCTTATCTGATATATAGTTTACAACATTTTCCCCCAATTTATGGGTTGCTTTTTAATTTTGTTGATTGCTTCTTTTGCTGTGCAGAAGCTTTTTAGTTTGATGTAGTTCCATTTATTTCTTTTTGCTTTTGTATTTTGAGCTTTTGGTGTGATACATTGCAAAGGCTAATGTCAAAGAGCTTTTCCCCTATATTTTCTTATATGAGTTTCAGGTCTTACATCTAGGTGTTTAATCCGTTTTCAGTTGATTTTTGTATGCAATGTAACATAAAGGTCCAGACTCATTTTTTGCATGAGAAAATCTAGTTTTCTCAGCACTATTTATTAAAGAGACTATCATTTCCTCATTGTGTCTTTTGGTGCCCTTATAAAAAATTAGATGACCATAGAGTCAATGAGGAGGCAGCTAGTAAGCATTTCAGCTCCACAGAATCTAAACTTGATTTTTGAATTTAAGTGAAATAATAAGATTATTTGAGAGACCTCTAAAAGGCATTAACACAAAGAAAATACCTATGCATACATCCTTATGTACATGTATAATCATCTTCATATAGAGTCTCAGAAGAGAAATTGTTGGGTCAAATGATGGCTTATAAGAAGCACTTTCAGCATGCCTCACCTACCTTGAAGAATCAAAACAACAATGACAACGTAAATATATTATCCAAGAAGTAACATGGGAGTTTAACAGAAGAAGTAAAACAGGCAGCCTGCATGACCAGGACTGGTCAAAAACTGAGAGTGAATCTCAGGTATGGGAGAGGGTGAGTGAATGTTTTTCTGTGGGTCTATTTTCCCACTGATGAAACTATACAATCCAGGACACAGGCAAGCACCTTGGTGCTCCCAATCATTGAATCTAACTTAGGGAGCAGCTGGGATATTGTGAGAAAGAACTACTTCAGGGAGTGTGTCTCTTCCTCAGACTTATGCAGCCACAGTAAGGCACCATTTTTGATCCTATCTCTTAAGAAACTGTGCATGATCCTAGGAACCAACACCAGCAGTCTTAGGCATTAGGGAGACTTGGGCTGCATCTTGCAGAACCATGACTTGAGTGGGAAAGTGCTCTCACAACCAGAACTGAGAAGCAAGCATGGCAAGAACTCCAGCTGCTGGTTCTGGAACTGGGCAACCATCTCAGACATGAGCAGGATGAGAATTGTTGTAGAGACTTGGTACTGAGCTTGACAGCAGCTCCTATGGCTGGGGGCTGAATTACAGGGTGGGTAAGAACTGCTGGGACTGACTAAACAGCTGGGTCAGCTACCACAGCCAGGACAGAGGAGGAGGCCCTTTTGGGACTGGGGCATGAGAGGGGCATAAGCCCTCAACTCACTGGTCAAAGCAGTAATTACAGGGACCAGCACCCCCCCCCCCCCAGTGGCAGAACATCAACACAGCAGTGATCATCTTTCACCCAAGCATTTCACCAGAGGACTGAGGACCATCCCACTCCTTAGTCATAACAGGTGCATGCATACCCTGTTAGGGAATCTGACAGCAAGATTGCCTGGTCTGGGTCCACCCAGTTTTAATAACCCCTGAGATTGTAGGATCTAGGCTTCTGCATGTTTCACAGCTCAATCCACCACCTGGGACACCTGAGCACTTCTCCCAGAGCACAAAGCTTAGAATACTGCTCCTAGCTTGGCTAGCTCCAACCTGCAAGTGTCATCTACTGGCCTGGAGGCTGGCTTGAGCAGTCCATTTCAACCACTTCCAACAAAAAAGTACAGTGTGTGGAAACTGGAAGGACATCTTACTACCACTGCCACCACCATCACCCACTACACCCAAGCAACCCAGGAGCAAAATAACCTACTCACTTACCCAGTATGCTGCTATTACAACCAGCATCCAGAAACATCACTCAGAGGCCACAGAACTGATCTTCCTGGATTCACCAACACAGGTGTCAGCATTTGTTTCCTCAGGTCACAAGGGTAGACATGTTTAATTCACCATCACTTAATCTGAAGATGGATGTATCTGGCATTCAAACTGGAGCACAAGTTTACCACTGCCCCTATAAATAACTGTACCCTAACACACTGAGTCTAGCCAAAATAATCATACAGCATCTTCACTATTGCATACACCCAGGAGTAAAGCCAGAAGGCTACACCCAATCAACAGAGTTGTCACATCTTTAAGAACAAAGTTCTCCCCTAAGTAAAGTAAATTAAAAAATAAAAAGAACTGTTACACCATGTGTGCAGAAACCAACCTAAAGACACAGGATACATGGAAAAGCTAGGTAACCCTCACATCCTCAAAACCACACCCTCAAAAAACCACAATAATTCTCCAGCAATAAATGCTAAACACAAATAAATTCTAAAAGTTGCAGATAAAAATTCAAAATACTGATTTTAAATAAGCTCAATGAACTTCAAAAGAAATCTGAACATTGATACAAACAAATCACAAAATCATTTTAAGATATGAATGAGAAATTTACCAAGAAGATAGATATCTTAAAAAAGCAGTAATTCTGGAACTGAAAAATTTTTTGCAAGAATACATTTGAAAGCTTCAACAACAGACTAGGTTAAACAGAAGGAAGAATCAGAACTTGAAGATAGGTTTTAAAAATATAATACAGGAAGACAAAAATAAAAAAGAATAAACAAAGCCTTCAAGACTTTTGAGACTATCTAAAATGACTGAAATAATAAATTATTGGTATTCCTGAGGAAAAAAGGTCAGGAAACCTATTAATGAAACAATGTATAAAAGCCTCCCAAGTCTATCAAGAAATTCAGACATCTGAACAAAAGAGGCTCAGTGATCCCCAGAAAAGTCAATACCTAAATGAGTTTGCCACAGCATATTATTATTAGACTATCTAAAATCAAATGAATGAACAAATTCTAAAATTGGCAAGAGAAAAACATCTAGTCATCTACAAAGGAAACTACTTCAGAATTAACAGCAGACTTATTAGCAGACACTTTGCCAGTAAGAAGGTAGTGAAATGACATATTCCAAGTGTTGAAAGAAAAAAAGCAAACTAGTAGCCAAGAATTCTATACACAGCAAGAATTAAGCTTCAGGAGAAATGCTCTTTCCCAGAGAAGCAAATGCTGGTAGAATTTGCCACGACTAGATAGGAAACAGAAGAAATGATGAAAGGATTCCTAAACTTGAAAGCAAAAGAATGGTATTTACCATCATGAAAACACACAAACATAAAACTCATTGTTAATGCAATAACACAAAGGAGGGAGTGAAAGGAATCAAATGACAACACTACAGAATTCCACAAAACCAGAAACAAACAGTGAAAAAAATAAAGAAAAGAGAATGTATAAAATAACTAGACAACAATTAATAAGATGACAGGAACAAAACCTCACCTATAAATACTAACCTTGAACATAAAAGAACTAAACACCACATTTAAAAGGTACACATTGGTAAGATGGGTTAAAAAAACATGACTTAACCATAAGCTGTCTACAAGAAACTCATCTTATCTGTAAAGACACGTACAGACTGAAAGTAAAGTAGCGGAAAAAGATATTTCACACAAACGGAAACCAAGAGCAAGCAGAATTAGCTATAATTAGATAAAACAGGCTTTAAATTAAAAACAATAAAAAGGATAAAGAAGGCAATTATATAATGATAAAGGTATCAACTCAGCAAGGGAAAATAACAATTCTAAATAAGGAACTAGAAAAGCAAGATCAAACCAAATTCCAAATTAGCAGAAATAAAGAAATAACAATGATTATAGCAGAACTAAATGAAATAGAGACCAAAAACAATATAAAGGATAAATGAAACAAAAATATCAACTCAGCAAGAGAAAATAACAATTCTAAATAAGGAACTGGAAAAGCAAGATCAAATCAAATTCAAAATTAGCAGAAATAAAGAAATAACAACGATTATAGCAGAACTAAATGAAATAGAGACCCAAAAACAATACAAAGGATAAATGAAACAAAAATTTGGTTTTAAAAATAATAAACAAAAATTGATAAACCATTAGTGAGACTAACCAAGAAAAGAAGACAGAAGACCCAAATAAAGACAATCAGAAATGAAAAAGGAGATATTATAAGTGATACCACAGAAATACAAATATGCACATGTATTTAACTTATTGTTATCAAGCTGTATTACCAGCAAGCTATGCTATCTTGGGACAATCCTTTAGTTTCTCTGGCCTCAGGTGCTCCACCTGAAATTGAGGCTTTGCTGAAAGTACTGCCTTCAGCTATGCCCTGCCCCCAAGGTGGAGTCAACATAGGCAGCTGGCCTGGGTGAGCTGTGGTGGGCTCCACCCAGTTTGAGTTTCCCCACCTGCTTTGTTTACCTACTCAAGCCTCAGCAATGATGGACGCCCCACCTCCAGCCAGGCTGCTGCCTCCCAGGTCAATCTCAGACTGCTGCACTAGCAGTGAGCAAGGCTCCTTGGGCACGGACCCACCGAGTCAGGTGTGGGATAAAATCTCCTGATATGCCGTTTGCTAAGACCATTGGAAAAGTGCAGTATTTAGGTGGGAGTGTCCCATTTTTCCAAGTACAGTCGGTCATGGCTTCCCTTGGCTAGGAAAGGGAAATCCCCCAACCCCTTGCACTTCCCAGGCAAGGTGATGCCCTGCCCTGCGTTGGCTCACCCTCCATGGGCTGCACCCACTGTCTAACCATTCCCAATGAGATGAACCAGGTACCTCAGTTGGAAATGCAGAAATCACCCATCTTGTGCATCAATCATGCTGGGAGCTGCAGACCAGAGCTGTTTCTATTCAGCCATCTTGGAATGGAAGTCCACCATGCTTTTTATTCCCTGGAGTTCAACCTTCTTTTCTGTTTGGTCAGAACAAGGCATGTAGGCTAGAGGTGGATCACAGGGACAGAGGCTCGAGAATGGCAGTAATATTCATTTTTGCCTTCTTTAGAAAGTGATTGCAAGAAACACATTCACCCATCGAAACTCAAAGAATGGACTTGGAGACACAAAGAACAGTGGAAGCAAGACCTTTAATGTCAGTCTTGCAAGATTGGGTGTCTGGTAGGCAGGCACACCCAGGGCAGTTACCAGTATTGCTCTTTAATATGTTGCTCAAATTCTTTCCTTTATGACTTCATACCTTTATCTGTTGCCTATCCTATATTTTTTTCCAAATTTTTCCCTGGACCTTCCCTCAAGATGGGCTTAGCTAGACTACATGTGGCCTTACCTTGTATTATGACTTATTTTACATCCTTTATTTGTAGGTGGTTGTCGTTTTCTCTGTTATTTTAATATCTCTGGCATAGGGAGGAGTCCTGGAAGCTGGAGCATAGATGCAGGATAGCCTTAGCTGCATCAGTAACTCCTTCTGCACAAATTGTACTTTTAGCTTTGGTGGTAACAAATTTAAACATTCTGCAGTTTACCAATTCTTATTTTGTCTTTTTTTCCCTAAGGTGGTGACCTATAGAGGTTCCTCTGAATTCCTCACTTTCACATATCCTGTTTCTCCTAACTTGCCATAACACAATCTTTCTGTCCAAATCAGTGAACTTTTTTTGCACTCATACTATGTTTTTGAGTACTGATTAAATAATTATGACCCAGTTACTCTATGTAATATTAAGCAGGGGCACTATGCAAACATTAGAAATGTTTATACTTATGTGCTGATCTGGAAGGCCATCTTTAGTGGGAAAAAAAACTAGTTGCAAAATAGCATATTCAGAGAAAGTCTAGTCTTACCTTTGTTTAAAAGAACAAAGAATACTCAACATACACACAAATATTAAAACAAAAGAACCAAACTCTGTGTAGATAACATAAAGACATGTGAAAAGGAAAAGCCTACAAGAGAACAGCCTAGAGCTATCACAGTGGTTATCTCATGGTCCTTCTTGTGAATCCAAATGATGTAAACCTTTCATCAAAAAAGATGTATATATATAGAATATTTTCCCAACAATTTTAAGGAGTTCAGGAACTCCTCTGATATATCCTACTGGTTTTGTCTCTCTGGAGAACTCTGACTAACATGTTCACTCTCTTGTCATCACTGTGTTGCTGCAGCTTCTTAACTGGACTCCAGAACCTTCCTAGAGCAATTTTCATGCACAGATAGCCGTCCAGTTGTTTTCTGTGGGTGATGAGGGTTGAGATCCCTGACTCGCCATCTTGCTTGTGTCACTTATATAGCTTCTGAATACATTGATATTTGTAAGGGCAAGAGTACCTTGGATATACTTTGCTCTTTTCTGTATTAATTTCGTAATCAACTTTTAGTTTCCAAAAGCAAGTATGTTGTGATTTTGATTGGTATTTCACATAGTTCATACATTAATTGGTTAGAATAGAAATTTTCACAATTTTGGTTCTTTCAGTCTGTGACATTTGGCAACAGCAGTAACAAATCAGTCATGGAAGTTTCCCCTTCCCTTTATTTTGAGCCTATGTGTGTCTTACATGTGAGATGGGTCTGTTGAAGACAGCATACCATTGGGTCTTGCTTTTTAATCCCACTTGCCACTCTGTGCCTTTTTAGTGGGGGATTTAGCCCCTCTACATTCAAGGTTAATATTGATATGTGTGCATTTGATTCTGTCATTGTGCCATCAGCTGGTTATTATTTTTACTTGTTTGTGTGGTTGCTTTATAGTGACACTGGTCTCTGTGTTTAACTGTGTTTTTGTATTAGCTGGTAGCAGTTTTTCCTCTCCCTATTTACTGCTGCTTTCAATATCTTGTAAGTCAGGTCCGGTGGTAATGAAGTCCCTCAACATTTGCTTGTCTGATAAGGATTGTATTATTCCTTCACTTAGGAGCTTAGTGGATATGCTCCTAAGTGATATGCTTAGTGGATATGCTCCTAAGGCTGGATATGAAATTCTTGGTTGAAGATTATTTTCTTTAAGAATGTTGAAGATAAAATCCCAATCTGTTCTGGCTTGTAGAGTACCAGTGGAGAGGTCTGCTGTCAGCCTGATGGGGATCCCTTTGTAGATGACTCACCCTTTCTTTCTAGCTGCCTTTAACATTCTTTTATTTTGACCTGGAAAATATAATGATTATGTGTCTTGGTGATTATCTTCTTGTGTAGAATCTTACAGGACTTCTCTGTATTTACTGAATTTGACTGTTGTCCTCTCTAGCAAGTTTGGGGATATTTTCATGGACAATATTCTGAAATATATTTTCCAAGTTATTTTCTTTCTTCCCCTCCCTTTCAGGGATGCCAATTACTTGTAGATTTGGCCTCTTTACATTACCTATACTTCTTGGAGGCTTTGTTCATTTCTTTTTTTTTCTCTTTGTGTCTGACTGTCTTATTTCAGAGAACCAGCATCAAGTTCTGAGATTCTTTCTTCAGCTTGGTTTATTCTGCTCTTAATACTTGTGATTGCATTGTGGAATTCTTGCATTGTGTTATTCAGCTCTGTCAGACCCACTAAGTTCTTTTTTATACTGGTTATTTTTCTTTCAGCTTCTGTGTTACTTTATTGTGATTCTTATTTTTCTTGGATTGGATTTTGCCCTCCTCCTGAATTTCTATGATTTTTTTTTCTATATATATTCTGAATTCTATTTCTGTACATATTCTGCATTCTATACATATTCTGAATTCTATTCCTGCCAGTTTGGCTTGGTTAAGAACCTTTGTTGGAGAACTGCTGTGATCATTTGGAAGACATATGATACTTTGGCCATTTGAGTTACCAGAGTTCTTACATTGGTTTTTTTCTCATCTCTGTATGTGGGTGTTTCTTTAACTGCAGAGTAGTTTGAATAGAGTCAATCGACTTATTTTCTAGATGTTTTCACTGGGCCAAGCCTTGTGTAGGGTCTTTATTTGAAGCTCACTTCTTATCTCTGGTTTCAGAAGGGGACGTGTAAGTGAGATATTTTTGGTGTTGAAGCTTTGAGGTGTGATTCAGCAGGTGATATCTAGGCTTACAGGCCAGCTGGAAGACTCTTGTTCTGTTGTGTGGCTCCCCTATATTTCCTTACAGTTGCAGCTGTGTACCCTGTCAGTGCTCTGAAAGTGTGGGTTCCTCTCCCACTGAGTGTTGGCTGTAGTTCCTGATTTAGCACTCCTGGGCTGCCCACTGCAGCTCTGGGGATATCTCTGTGTTTATGTTCCTTCCCCAGCTTAAAGACAGCAGAGGAAGAGATCTTAGTAATGGTTGTGGCTAATGGTCACTTGTTTGACTCCTGGGGGCTCCACCCCAGAAAGATGCAGGTCAGCAATCACTCAGTGCAGCCAGTCCAAAACGGAGTGTATGTGTTGTGGGCCCAAGCCAGGGGTTCTCTGTCTGGTGATGAGTGGTGAGGGGTGTGTGGGACCCATGGGGTACAGACCAGACTCTTCTCTTTGGGTTGACTGCAGATTGTTAGAGGTGTGGATAAAGAACTTAGTGTCTTTGCTCCTTCATTAGTCTGGGGGTGTCCAGGGCGGTTCTGCTGCAGAGGCAGTGGCATAGAAGCTTTCAGTTGACTCTGGAAGCTCTGTCTAGGGAGTTGCTGATTTGGTACTGGCTTGATAGCTCTGCTGGAGGTGGCTGGAGGCCCAGGCCTGAGGATCTTCCTGGTGAGAAGATATGGGAAAGGAAACCTACGTAACATTCTGGCCACTTTTCCATAGGGCTGCTGTTACATGCTTGGGGCCTGCTCCAGTACCTAGTCACCTCAGATTTCCCAGAACCTGGAGGTGTCACCAGTGAAGGCTATGAAACAGCAAAGATAGTGGCCTGTCCCTTCCTCTGAGAGCTTTTTCTGAGGGAGGTATGCACATTTTTCTGGTCCCAAAGCAGCTGTAGGAAGTGGTTGGAGACCTTAGTTGAGAGGTTCCACCCAGTGAGGAGGAACAGGATCAGGAACCACTTACAAAAGTAGTCTGGCCACATTTTGGTAGAAGAGCTTTGCTGTGTTGGGGGTCTACTTCAGTCTCCAGTCGCCTCAGACACTTTGAAGCCCAAAGGCTGGAGTTGCTAAGTCACCAAAACAGCAAAGATGGTAACCCTCTTCTCCCTTTGGGAGTGCCATCTCAGGGATAATTCAAATCTTTGCCAACTGGAGAGCTCGGTGGGGGTGGCTGCAGGCCCCAGTTGGGAAGTCCTGCCCAGTGAGGAGGAATGGGATTGGACACCCACCTAAAGCATAGTCTGGCTATGTTTGGGTAGAGCAGCTGTGCCGTGCTAGGCTGGGGGTTCTCTTCCATGCTGGGTCAGCTCGGATTCTTCAAAGCCCAAAGTCCGGAACAGTTAAGGCATCTGAACAGCAAAGACGACAGCCCAGCTCTTCCCTTTGAGCTCCTTCTTAGGGAGGTGCAATGCCACTACTGGTAGCTGGCTGGAATTCCAAGCCAGTGGATCTTATCTTGTGAGGTGCCATGGAAGGGGGGCCTGTGGGTAGTTGCTGCTGAGCTCCCTGGATTCAGCCTCTTTCCTAGGGGTATATACAGGAGTCTAACCTCCAACTTTGCTGGAGCTGCAGCTACTTTTACCAGAAAGCCCAAGTATCTAAGGCTCTGAAGTCTCCATGCATGACTGAGTGGCTGCTCTGCCAAGACTCGACATAGCTCTGTGTGGTAGACTTAAGACTGAAAGCCCTGGTGGAGTGGGTTCACAAGGAGATCTCTTGACTTGAGGGTTGCAAAGACCTAATGCTCACCCCTTGTGTTCCTTTCCATGACAGCTACACAAACCAGCTGCTTCTGGTCAGCCATCTTGCCCACTGCTCCCCTAGTTTTCTTAAGGTTTGAATTGGCATTCTTTTTTCAATTTTTTCCCCAATTCACACCTTTGTTACTTTATTGTATTGCTTTTCAAAAGATTGTTACTTCTGATATTAGCATTGGCTGCATCTCACAAATAATGCTTTATTTTATTCGTGTTTACCTTGTATATTAATAAGCAATTTGGCACCTTACACATTAAGGGGTATTGAAGAAGGGAGGAGGCTTTGATACCTGCAGTGTTAGTTTGGATTCCCACCCCTTCACTTACTAGCTGTGTTTCTTAATTCCTCTGGCTTCAGTTTATTCATCTATGAAGTTGGTATAACAATAAAACGTAGCTCAACTGAAGCCATTTAAATTCTTTGAACATAGAAAGCACTCAATAAATAATAATACATGACTCATGAATAGCGTTTATTATGTGCTGGGGTCCCTATTCTGAGTTTTCAGTAAGTGTCAGTTCAATCATCCTAAACAACTCCAAAATAGATACATAATATCTCAATTTTACAAATGAGAAAGCTGAGGCACAAAAGATTATGTGGCTTGCCTAGCGTCACACAGCTTGGGAGTGTAAGAGCCTGAATTTGAAGCCAGGCAGTTTGGTCTAGGAGAAAATTTTCCATTTTAAATTACAAAGTATATTGGTTAACTACTGCTGTATAACAAATCACAAAATCTAGTGCTGACTGCGACATTCATTTATTGTCATTCACATCTCCTCAGATCACCTGGAGATCAGCTGGGACTGGCTAATGTAGAGTAGGCTTAAATGCATGACTTCTTCGAACATGACTGCAGGTTAGCTTGTCTAGGTTGAGCTTGACTGTGATACTTTTGACCCATGTTTCTTTCATCTCTCCTGGATTCAATAGTTACCCAGTCAAGAGTAAATTTTCTAAATTTAATGGGGGAGAAAAAGGAAGGTTTGAGTCCCACGGTATCAGATATTACTATTGGCTGTGAACGTTGACTATCATCTCCATTATAATTTCCCACTATACTCTAGATACAAGAAATCAAATCATCAGACTCAAAAGTACATGTCATTGGAGGGACCATATCCTTGTTTCTATCCCACTTCATGATTAAAATCACCTCCTTCTTCCTTATGCTACAGCTGGTGTAGGCAAGGAAATTGCCAAAAATGTATTAGATGATTAGTGCTGAGAGAGGTCTTAGGCAATCTGCAGCTATCTCAGGCTGCTCTTTCTTAAAGACACAACTAGGCCAATATATTGTTTTTTTTCCCTTTCCAGTGGCAGAACCCCTCTGTCTGTTTATTTTCTCCTGTCCAGAAACAGAATAATCAATGGTTACCACCATGTCTTTATTATGCTGTATCAGCATATATGGGAGATGATGTTTCTAAACTCCTGGGGATCTGTGCCAGGCCTCATTTCTCTAGTGGCAAAGTCCTAACATTGAACCATCTTTGATCTGAGAAGCCAAAAGAAACAAAAGATTTCTAAATCTTGTTGTTTCACAAATACTTTTGGATAGATTAATAAATGATGAGGCCACACCTGATGTAGGATAAAAATAATGAACCTCCAGGACCTAAAGATCCTGATGTCTGTGGCATCGAGTTACCTGTTGGTCCATATTGGCATATTTTCTGCATCAAATCAAGCCTTCTTTGTCCAAAGGCAGTAGGGAGTATGATTTTTGTTAGTCCATTCATGATGATGTTTTGTGGGCGAAGGGAATTCTGATGGGACATATCTGGCAGAAGTCTCAGAATCTGTAAATTCAGCAGCACCTTCTCTTTTGCAACCTCTTCAAGGCATCTTTAATTTCTTTGTTCCTCAAACTGTAAATCAAGGGATTTAACATGGGAATGACCACGGTGTAGAAAACTGATGCAAATCTGTCAAAGGTGGAAGAACCTCCAGAGCTGGAACTCAAATAGACAAAGATTCCTAATGTTTAGAAGAGGGAAACAGCTGTTAGATGAGAAGCACAGGTGTTGAATGCCTTAGACCTGCCTTTAGCTGAAGTGATCTTCACGATGGAGATGCCAATATAGCCATAGGAGATCATGATAACTAGGGCACTTGCTATCCCAAAGAACATGGTTAATATAGCAGTCATGACCTGTACAAAGAAAGTGTCAGTACAGGACAAGATTAACAGTTGGGGCATATCACAGAAGAAATGTCTGATGACATTAGACCCACAGAAGTGGAGTTGAAGCAAAGCACCAATTTGGGATAAAGAAGCAGTGAGGCCAGTCATGTAGGCTCCCAGTACCACCCAAACACAGAGGGTGGGTGACATGATGGATGAATAGAGCAGGGGATTACAAATGGCAGCATAACGATCATAAGCCATGGCCATCATGAGACAAGACTCACTCAGTCCCATTGTTGAAAAGATAAAGTACTGAATAATACAACCAACAAAAGTGATAGTTTGCTCTTCCTGTAAGAAGTTGGAGAGCATCTTGGGGACTGTGGAGCTGATATAGCAGACATCTATGAAGGACAGGTTACTGAGGAAGAAATACATGGGTGTATGGAGGTGAGAATCCATCCTTATGAAAACAATGAGGGACAGGTTCCAGGCCAGAGATGTAATGTAGATCACCAGGAATGTAGTGAAGAGCACTGTTATGATTCTAGGAAAATCTGAGAATCCCAGCAGGACGAAATATGTGATTTCTGTAATATTTCCTCCCCTAGTCATTGGCTCAGTGCTCCTAATATCAGAAAGAAGACAAGAGAATGGATTGCTAACTCAGGTGAAGTGATAACATTACCATCTTCATATGTGTACATCTGTTCCTCCAACAAGCACTGGAAAAAGAGAAATATTTCACTCTTCTGAAAGAAAGACCCCAACTTTTCTTCTTGAATTGTCAGCATGTACCTGCACAATGCTTCAGGTTCTTGATTAATTCATGGAGTATCATGATAATTAAAAAATATATTTAAAAAGTTGACTGGTAATTTAAAAAAATATGCTATAGAACTGGTAAGAGTATTATGTATAAGGTAAAGATCACTAATTAAGGTAATCGTTTTTCTTAAAAAATACCTCTGATGATTAATTATATAACTGTTGCTTTAACATTATGAAAGCTTAGGTCAGGTGCGGTGGCTTATGCCTGTAATCCTAGCACTTTGGGAGGCTGAGGTGGGCAGATCACCTGAGGTCAGGAGTTTGAGACCAGCCTCGCCAACGTGGAGAAACCCCATCTCTACTAATACAAAAATTAGCCAGGCATGGTTGTACAGGCCTGTAATCCCAGCTACTTGGGAGGTAGGAGAATCACTTGAACCTAGGAGGCTGAGGTTACAGTGAACTGAGATCGTGCCACTGCTCTCCAGCCTGGACAACAGAGCGAGACTCCATCTCAAAAGAAAAAAAAATTATGAAAGCTTTTTTTTTTTTTTTTT
>NC_045446.1:48090644-48144571 GCF_002776525.5 Piliocolobus tephrosceles
TGCTGTTTTGGTTACTGTAGCCTTGTAGTATAGTTTGAAGTCAGGTAACGTGGTGCCTCCAGCTTTGTTCTTTTTGCTTAGGATTGTCTTGGTTGTATGGGCTTTTCTTTGATTTCATATGAAATTTAAGTAGTTTTTTCTAATTCTGTGAAGAAAGTCAATGGCAGCTTGATAGGAATAGCATTGAATCTATAAATTACTTTGGGCACTATGGCCATTTTTACCATATTGATTCTTTCTATCCATGAGCATGGAATGTTTTTCCATTTTGTTGTGTCCTTTCTTATTTCCTTGAGCAGTGGTTTGCAGTTCTCCTTGAAAAGTTCCTTCACGTCCCTTGTAAGTTGTATTTCAAGGTATTTTATTCTCTTCGTAGCAATTGTGAATGGGAATTCACTCATGATTTGGCTCTCTGTTAGTCTGTTATTGGTGTATAGGGATGCTTGTGATTTTTGCACGTTGACTGTATCCCAAGACTCTGCTGAAGTTGCTTATCAGCTTAAGGAGATTTTAGGCTGAGACGATGGGGTTTTCTAAATATACAATCATGGCATCTACAACCAGAGAAAATTTGACTTCCTCTCTTCCTGTTGGAATAACCTTTATTTTTCTCTCTCTTGCCTGATTACCCTGACCAGAACTTGCAATACTATGTTGAATAGGAGTGGTGAGAGAGGGCATCCTTGTCTTGTGCCAGTTTTCAAAGGGAATGTTTCCACCTTTTGACCATTCATTATGATGTTGGCTGTCGGTTTGTCATAAATAGCTTTTATTATTTTGAGATATGTTCCATCAATATCTATTTTATTGAGAATTTTTAACATGAAGGGTTTTAAATTTTATCGAAGGCCTTTTCTGCATCTATTGAGATAATCATGTGTTTTTTATCTTTGGTTCTGTTTATTTGATGAATTATGTTTATTGATTTGCATATGTTGAACCAGCCTTGCATCCCAGGGTGGAAGCGAAGTTGATTGTGATGGATAAGCTTTTTTATGTGCTGCTGGATTCAGTTTGCCAGTATTTTATTGAGGATTTTTGCATTGATGTTCCTCAGGGATATTGACCTGAAATTTTCTTCTTTTGTTGTGTCTCTGCCAGGTTTTGGTATCAGGATGATGCTGACCTCATAAAATGAGTTACGGAGGAGTCCCTGTTTTTCTTTTGTTTGGAATAGTTTCAGAAGGAATGGTATCAGCTCCTCTTTGTACCTCTGGTAGAATTCGGCTATGAATCCAACTGGTCCTGGGTATTTTTTGGTTGGAAGGCTATTAATTACTGCCTACATTTCAGAATTTGCTATTGGTCTATTCAGATATTTGACTTCTTCATGGTTTTGTCTTGGGAGGGTGTATGTGTCCAGGAGTTTATCCATTTCTTCTAGATTTTCCAGTTTATTTGCATAGAGTTATTTATAGTATTCTCTGATTGTAGTTTGTATTTCTGAGGGATCAGTGGAGATATTGCCTTTACCATTTTTTATTGTGTCTACTTGATTCTTCTCTCTTCTCTTTATTAGTCTGGCTAGTGGTCTATTTTGGTAATCTTTTCTAAAAACACCTCCTGGATTCATTGATATTTTGAAGGATCTTATGTGTCTCTATCTCCTTGTTCTTCTCTGATCTCAGTTTTTTCTTGTCTTATGCTAGCTTTTGAGTTTGTTTGCTCTTCCTTCTCTGTTTCTTTTAATTGTGATGTTAGGGTGTAGATTTTAGATCTTTCCCACTTTATCCTGTGGGCATTTAGTGCCATAAATTTCCCTCTAAAGACTTCTTTAGCTGTGTCCCAGAGATTCTGGTACATTGTATCTTTGTTTTCATTGATTTCAAATAAATTATTTATTTCTGCCTTAATTTTATTATTTACCCAGTAATCATTCAGAAGTAGGTGGTTCAGTTTCAATGTAGTTGTGCAGTTTTGAGAGAGTTTCTTAATACTGAGTTCTAAGTTGATTGCACTGTGGTCTGAGAGACAGTTTGTTGTAATTTCTGTTCTTTTGCATTTGCTGAGGAGTGTTTTACTACCTATTATGTGGTCAATTTTAGAATAAGTGTGATGTGGTGCTGAGAAGAATGTATATTCTGTTGATTTGGGGTGGAGAGTTCTGTAGATGTCTATTAGGTCTGCTTGGTCCAGAGCTGAATTCAAGTCCAACAACTTCAAGCAGTTGTTAACCTTCTGTCTCATTGATCTGTCTAATATTGACAGTGGACTGTTAAAGTCTCCCATTATTATTGTGTGGGAGTCTAGATCTCTTTTTAGGTCTCTAAGGACTTGCTGTATGAATCTGGGTGCTCCTGTATTGGGTGCATATATATCTAGAATAGTTAGTTCTTCTTAGTGAATTGATTCCTTTACCATTATGTAGTGCTTCTTTGTCTCTTTTGATCTTTGTTGGTTTAAAGTCTGTTTTATCAGAGACTAGGATTGCATTCCTTGCTTTCTTTGCTTTCCATTTTTCTTGGTAAATATTTCTCCATCCCTTTATTTTGAGCCTATGTGTGTCTTTGCATGTGAGATGGGTCTCCTGAGTACAGCACACTGATGGGTCTTGACTCTTTATCCAATTTGCCAGTCTGTGTCTTTTAATTGGGGGGCATTTAGCCCATTTACATTTACGGTTAATACTGTAATGTGTGAATTTGATCCTGTCATTATGATGCTAGCTGGTTATTTTGCCCATAAGTCGATTCAGTTTCTTCATAGTATCAATGGTCTCTACAATTTGGTATGTTTTTGCAGTGACTGGTACCAATTTTTTCTTTCCATATATAGTGCTTCCTTCAGGAGCTCTTGTAAGGTAGGCCTGGTGGTGACAAAATCTCAGCATTTGCTTGTCTGTAAAAGATTTTATTTCTCCTTTGCTTATGAAGCTTAGTTTGGCTGGATATCAAATTCTGGTTTGAAAATTCTTTTCTTTAAGAATGTTGAATATTGGCCCCCACTCTCTTCTGGCTTATAGGGTTTTTGCAGAGAGATCCACTGTTAGTCTGATGGGCTTCCCTTTGTGGGAAACCTGTCCTTTCTCTCTGGTTGCTCTGAACATGTTTTCCTTCATTTCAACCTTGGTGAATCTGGCAATTATGTGCCTTGGGGTTGCTCCTCTTGAGGATTATCTTCATGGTGTTCTCTGTGTTTCCTGAATTTGAATGTTGGCCTGTCTTGCTAGATTGAGGAAGGTCTCCTGGATTATATCCTGAAGAGTGTCTTCCAACTTGGTTCCATTCTCCCCAATACTTTCACGTACACCAATCAAATGTAGGTTTGGTCTTTTCACATAGTGCTGTATTTCTTGGAGGCTTTGTTCATTCCTTTTCATTTTCTTTCTCTAATCTTGTCTTCATGCTTGATTTCATTAAGTTGATCTTCAATCTCTGATATCCTTTCTTCTGCTTGATGGATTTAGCTATTGACACTTGTGAATCCTTCATGAAGTTCTTGTGCTCTGCTTTTTAGCTCCATTAGGTCATTTGTGTTCTTCTCCAAACTGGTTATTCTAGTTAGCAGTTCCTCTAACCTTTTTTCAAGGCTCTTAGCTTCCTTTCATTGGGTTAAAACATGCTCCTTTAGCTTGGAGGAGTTTGTTATTACCCACCTTCTGAAGCCTACTTCTGTCAAATCATCAAACTCATTCTCTGTCCAGTTTTGTTCCCTTGCAGGAGAGGAGTTGTGATCCTTCGGAGGAAAAGATGCATTCTGGTTTTTGGAATTTTCAGCCTCTTGGGGCTGGTTTTTCCTCATCTTCATGGATTTATCTACCTTTGGTCTTTGATGTTGGTGACTTCAGATGGGGTTTTTGTGTGGATGTCCTTTTTGTTGATGCTGACGCTATTCTTTTCTGTTTGTTAGTTTTCTTTCTAACAGTCAGTCCCTTCTGCTGCAGGTCTGCTGGAGTGAACCCCACCAAGCTCAAGCGTTACAGGTCAAATTTAGACTGCTGTTCTGGCAGTGAGAATTTCAAGCCAGTGGATCTTAGCTGGCTGGGTTCCATGCAAATGGGATCCACTGAGCTAGACCACGTGGCTCCCTGGCTTCAGACTGCTTTCCAGGGGAGTGAATGGTTCTGTCTTGCTGGCATTCCAGGTGCCACTGGGGTATGAAAAAAAAAAATTCTGCAGCTAGCTCAGTGTCCGCCCAAACGGCCACCCAGTTTTGTGTTTGAAACCCAGGGCCCTATTGGTGTAGGCACCTGAGGATATCTACTGGTCTGCAGGTTGTGAAGACCATGGAAAAAGCGTAGTATCTGGGCCAGAATGCACTGTTTCTTATAGCACAGTCCCTCACAACTTCCCCTGGATAGGGGAGGGAGTTCCCCGACCCCTTGCACTTTCTGGGTGAGGTGATGCCCCACCCTCCTTCAGCTCACTCTCCATGTGCTGCACCCTCTAACCATTCCTAATGAGATGAGATGGGTACTTCAACTGGAAATGCAGAAATCACTCACCTTCATCATTGATCTCGCTGGGAGCTGTAGACTGGAGCTCTTCCTATTCAGCCATCTTGCCAGCCACTCTGGAGAAATTATTCTTAAACTATGCATCTGACAAAGGTCTAATATCCAGAATCTGTAAGGAACTTAAATCAACATGTAAAAAACAACCCCATTAAAAAATGGACATAAAACAAGAACAGACACTTCTCAAAAGAAGACATACATGCAGCCAACTAATATAGAAAAAATTTTCCAAATCACTAATCATGAGCAAAATATAAATCAAAACCACAATGAGATACTATCTCACACCAGTCAGAATGGCTACTATTAAAATGTAAAAACTAATAGATGCTAATGGGGCTATGGAGAAAAGAAGATGCTTATACACTGTTGGTGGGAATGTAAAATTATTTTAGTCACTGTGGAAAATAGTTTTGAGATTTCTCAAAGAACATAAAACAGAACTACCAGTTGATCCAGCACTCCCGTTGCTGGGTATATGCTCAAAGGAAAAGAAATCTTTCTGGGAAAAAGTCACATGCACTCATGTGTTCATCACAGATGTATTCACAATAGCAAAGACATGGATTTAACCTGAATGCCCATCAACAGTGAACTGGAAAGAGAAAATGTGGTACAGATACACCATGGAATATTATGCAGCCACAAAAAAGAAAGAAATCCTGTTCTTTGCAGCAATGTAGATGCAGCTGAAGGCCATTAAGTGAATCAACACAGAAACAGAAAACCAAATACTGCATCTTCTAATTTATTAGTGGGAACTAAACACTGAGTATACATGGTCATAAATATGGGAACAATAGATACTGGGGATTACTAGAAGGAAGAGAGAGGGAGAACAAAGTTTGAAAAACTACGTCCTGGGTACTATGCTATCTGCGTGACAGGATGATTCATATACCAAAACTTAGCAACACCCAATTTACCCATGTAATAATCCTCCACATATACTCCCTGAGCAAAAAACAGAAAACAACAACAACAAAAAACCTGAAAATAAAAGAAAACATGAAAGATAAAATACATTAAATTTAAGAAATACTTAAAAATTGGTAGTAACAAGACAACCTAATTTTAAAGAAATGAAGAAAATATTTCATCAAACACTTTGCCAGTGAATATATACAAATATAAAATAAGACATAAAAAGATGCTCAATATCATTAATAATCACATAGATGCAAATTAAAATCACAATGGAATATCAGTACATATCCATTTAAATGACTAAAATTAAAATGACTAAAATAAGAAGTGTTGGAAATGAAGAGGAAAAACTGAGACTCTTACACAAAGCTGGTATTGGTCATGTAAAAGTGTATCATCTCTTGGAAAAAACAGGGTTTTTCTTAATTGTACACATAAAATATAACAATAATTCTAGAATTAACTATATACCCTGGAATAGCAAAAACTATGCTCATACAAAAACCTGTATACATTTGGTAGTTGTATCAGTTTCCTAAGGCTGCATGGTAAATCAAAAACTTGATGTTTTAAAACAACAGACATTTATTATATTACATTCTAACCTTGAAATCAAGGTGTCAGCAAAGCTGAAGGCTCTAGGGAATAATCCTTCCCTGCTTCTTTCTAGCTTCTGGTGGTTGTCAGCAATCCCTGACTTTCCTTTGGTTTCAGCTGCATCTTTCCAATTTTTGCCTTTGCTTTCACACAGCCATCTTCCCTCTGAGTATGTGTGTCAGTGTTTCTGCCTCTCCTCCTTTTATAAGGACACCAGTCACATTGGATTTAGGGCCATCCTAACCCAGTATGACCCCCTATTAACTTATCACATCCATAAAGACTTTATTTCCAAATAAGTCACATTCTGAAGTTCTAGATGGGCGTGAGATTTTGTGGGACACTATTTGACACACTACAGTTTACCATCTGTCCCCCAGATTGTCATTCATCCCACATGCAAGATATATTCAACCCAGTCCTATGTCCTCCAAAGTATGGATCCATTCTAGTATTAATGGTAAGTTCCAAATTTCATTTAAATATTAACTCAAAAAGTTTTGATGTAATCACCTCAATTATCAGAATCAGAAATGAGTGAAACTCAGGATATGGTCCATTATTTGGCAAAATTGCTCTTCATTTACAGACCTTAAAACTAGAAAACAAGTATCTGCTTCCAAAATACAATGGTAGGGAAGGCATAGGATAGACACTGACATCGTGAAAAGGAGAAGATGGAAGGAATAAAGGGTCATTTGTCCCAAGCAAGTTCAAAACTCAGCAAAGCAAATTCTTTTAGGCCTCAAGGCCTGAGAACAACTTTCTGTGGCCCATCCTCTGCCCTTGAGAGCCACACTTTCTCTTTGATCTGATAGTTACTTTGCATACTGTGACTGAGTGAATGTGTGTACTTCCACATATGCATGTGCCAGGTCTGAATTTTTCACTCTGATGCAACTTGGGTGACCAAAACTGTGATTTTATTGTTTTGTAACTGAACCAACTAGGTTTAACTCTTCCTTTTGGTAAATAGCAAATTTTTTGGTATATTTACATCCAGGTAAATTGAGTCATTTGCAGACATTTCTTTGTCTTCTTTAAGAAAATAGTCTAATTGAGGGATTTCCCCTTTGTTTTTACTTTCCTTACTTTCTGCCTGTCTCCAGTGAGTGATCTAAATGCTGGGTTGGGTAGAGGCAGTGGGTGTATGCATTGTCCTAGCATTAACTAGATCAAGGTATCTGGCCCATCATTGTCCTTTGTTCTCTGTGGGTGTTTTCAGCATGAGTCTTAGGGCATTTGGCTGCATACACCTACACCTGCTGAGGTATCTTTTTTTCACCATGGTCATTGGTCAACAGGCCCATATTCTGCCTCTTCAGCCTTTGTGCTTCTCCCTGGGACATAGGAAATAAACATTTTATACAACCCTGTGAGGACTTAAATTTTGCTGGTGCTCTTAGGCCCGTCTGCCTAGGTATTCCACTCAGATTTTTTTTTTTTTTTAATTTTATTGTGCACAACCATACCAGACAGTTAACTTCTCTACAGGGCTTTTAATCTGGGAAGTAAGGCAAGAAATACCTTTCTTATGGTGCCCTCCAAAACTTATCTGGGAATTCCATCATCTCCTTCTGCTAGGATATCTGGTCTACACTTCAAAGTTGAAGGCCGTGAATTATTTCTCCATAATCTGTATGTCATTTACTATATTACTCCATTTTCTGTTTACATGATAAAAATACTCCTCTAATGATGAAATTATTTTATTTCCTCATTCCACGTAAAGAAAACTGTTATAATCGTCATGATTTTTCTCAATGTTATCATTTTTAGTTTAAACTTTCTGCCTTTGAATTTGAATTCAAGAAAAGTCCTTTGTCTCTCAACATCTTAGCCTTGTGAAAACCTTTGCTTTCAAGGTTGTTGCGTCTCGAATGAATTTTAAAGCCTGTTTTGGAACTTAATGCTAACATTTTGACTCTGTGTTCTAAACAATATACGCCCTCCCTCAGAGGGCAGTGAAAAACCACTTTTCACTTTCCGCCTAAATGGTGTTAAAAGGGTAGTACAAAGAAGCATTGGTGTATCTGGAATGTGAGAAAGCCTGCTTGGTAACATTTAAAAATCTTCATTCTTATTTAATAATATCCCTTTCTTTTGTTATTACTTCCATCCATATGTGCATCTGTCTATGGACATCTACGTTTATACATACACACAAACACATATGCATATGCACATATTCACAGGTACACACATATCATGTAGAATATTATATTTTTGTGTATTCTCTTTATCATTTTCATGTTAGAAGATATTATCTATGTCATGTTTTTTCCCTGATGGCTAAATGCTCAGGCATCTTCATAGCTATCCTTCATTAATTTGCTTGACATGTTATTGGGCTCTCTCTGGATGCCAGAATTGTAGCAGACACTGGAGAAGACATAATCTCTCCTCACAAAAGAACCATAGGATAGAGGGAAGGAGTGATTGGCAAGCATTTTAGTCAAGGTTCCACATAGAAAACACTATACACACACACACACATGTATATGCATTTATGTATGTGTATCTATACATGCATATGTTTATATACATATATACACATATAGACATGTATATATGTATGTCTTCATACATACATACATCCTTCATTATACAGATAAATATATCTCTCATACATAGATGTGTGTATATATACCTACACACATGTGTATATATGTATGTGTATATACACATATATATTCCTCTGTATATACGGGAATTGGCTTACACATTTGTAGGCGTACGTTAGTCTGAAATCTACAGGGTAGGCTAGCATGTTGGAGACCCAGGACGGAGACCCAGGAAAGAGTTGACGCTGTGACTCAGGTTAAAAGGCAGTCTATGGCTCAAGCCTGTAATCCCAGCACTTTGGGAGGCCGAGACGGGCGGATCACGAGGTCAGGAGATCGAGACCATCCTGGCTAACACTGTGAAACCCCGTCTCTACTAAAAAATACAAAAAACTAGCCGGGCGAGGTGGTGGGCGCCTGTAGTCCCAGCTACTCGGGAGGCTGAGGCAGGAGAATGGCGTAAACCTGGGAGGCGGAGCTTGCAGTGAGCTGAGATCCGGCCACTGCACTCCAGCCTGGGGAACAGAGCGAGACTCCGTCTCAAAAAAAAAAAAAAAAAAAAAAAAAAAAAAAAAAAAGGCAGTCTAGAGGTAGAATTTCTTCTTCCTTAGGGACCTCAGTCTTTTTCTCTTAAAGCCTTCAACTGGTTTAATGGTGCCTACCCACATTATTAGAGATAATTTACTCAAAGTCTACTAATTTAAATGTTATTCAAGTCTAAAAAAATAACCCTCGCAGCAACATCTAGACTGATGTTTGACCAAAAACTGGGTACTGCAGCCTAGCCAAGTTGACACATAAAATTAGCCATCAGAGAAAGTAAACAAAAAATTGAAGTGTGATAACTGATAAATTCTTAGAGAGTTGTGAATATATTTTTTTGACGGGAAGGGTCTTCTCTTAAAAGGTGGAAACTTCATGATATGCAGCTTAGTCCATTCAGGCTGCTCTAAAAAATGCCATAAATTTCCTGGCTTGCAAATGGCTGAAACTTAATCTCTTATAGTTCTAGAGGCTAAGCAATCCAAGATCAAGGCACCAGCAGATTCAGTGTCTGGTGAGGGTCTGTTTTTGCTTCATAGATGTCACCTTCTTACCGCATCCTCACATGGTGAAATAGCTCTCTGAGATCTCTTTTAAAAGGGCATTACTCTTATTAATGAGGGCAGAGCTCTTGTGACCTAATCATCTCTCAAAGGCTCCATTCTCTAATACTATTACACTGGGAATATCTGGTTCAACATATGAATTTTGAGAGCCTACAAACATTCAGAACATAGAAGCATGCTCTTATATCAATGCCAGAAATTAGGAAAAGAAATCCTTAAGCATTTATATCCTATTACATTTGTATTCTTAATTTTTTTGTTTTCCTTTTTGAAATATTTTTAAATACCACCAGATATAACTGAAAAAATACGACAGTGGCAGAGTAAGGTAAAATATTTAAATCAAGACAATAAGCATTTTATTGTTTATTAATCAAAGTTGCACCGAGCTTATCAAAGATTTAAAGAGAAAACAAGTGAATGAAAAATGTACTGCTAACAATGAAATGTTTTTAGTCCTGAAATCTTAAATGGTATTTAGTCAGGTATTCCATTTCCCCTTGTGGCTGGCTAGATATTTGAGACAAATAAAATTCTGGGTCTGGACTGGTACCAGACCATGGCCTGTTAAGAACCAGGCTGCACACCAGGAGGTGAGCGGCAAGTGAGTGAGCACCACTGCCTGAGATCTACCTCCTGTCAGATCAGTGGGGTATTAGATTCTCATAGGAGCACGAACCCTATTGTGAACTGCGCATGCGAGAGATCTAGATTGCATAGTGCATATGAGAATCTAATGCCTAATGATCTCAGGTGGGACAATTTCATCCCAAGACCATCCCGCACGAAAGTCCGTCAAAAAATTGTCTTCAACGAAACCAGTCCCTGGTGCCAAAAAGACTGGGGACTGCTGATGTATAGAAAACATTTTCTTCAAAACTCCAAAATGCTATTACAAGCAAAGTTTAAGGTTTAAAGTTTTCCACATGACACAGATTACCTAATGCAAGGAGTAAGTTACTTACACGACATCCCTAAGTCACAGATTAAAGTGGATTATTTTACCGGAGTTCCAAACTTTGACGGGCCTAGGGCTTTTTTCTATGGCTGGAAAAAGCACAGCACAGCTACATACACTGTCTTCACTGCATCTCAGATACCAAATATCTCAATGGTAAAAGTAGTTCTGTTTCAGTCAGGGACCATTCAAGTCATAAACCATACTGTTTTAACACATAAATTTAATATAAAAATTGTTATTGCTAACTAGGTAGAGAGAACAGAAAAAGCAAAAGGGACATAAATATCACAATGGTAGGTGGTAGGACAAAAATATCTACCAGTCCTATTCCTGAATGAAAAATGAATGAGAATGGAATCTTAGAGACTTGAAAAAGAGGAATCACAAAGGTGTGATGAAGACCTTTGGGAAGGAGTAATGTATGGCTGTTGCTGTTATCTCTGAGGAGAGTAGTTCTGATGGTATAGAAAATCCGCAATGTCGACCAAACAGCTGCTATCACCAGGGTCAAGAAAAAAGCTGATGCTGTGATTACACCAATAGGAACAGGAAGAAACAAGTCTGCTTTTCCTATCTATCTCTCTCTGGCATGTCCTATTGGCAGAGCCAGTTGACAAAGAGGAATTGTGTGTTGCAGAGTCTAAGCTACAGAGTGTAGACATACCTCTCCAGTCTTTCACCCTTTCGTGGACAAACCTTAGTTTGGTAGTTTCACACTTTTGGTAGGAATATAAAGTAGTACAGTCATTCCAGAAAAAGTATGAAGGTTCCTACTATATGTTCCAGCAATCTCACTATTGAGTATTTATCCAAAGGAAATGAAGCCAGTATATTGAAGAGATATCTACACTCCTGTATTTAGTGCATTGTTTTTCACAATAGCCATGATATGAAATCAACCTAAGTGTCCACTAACAGATGAATGGATAAAGAAAATGTGATGTATATATACAATGAAATACTATTCCACCATAAAAAACAAAATATCCTGTTACTTGTGACAATATGGATGAACCTCAATGATATTATGCTAGGCTCAGGAAGACAAATGCCTCACGATCTCACTCAAGTGTGGAATCTAAAAATGTTGATCTCATAGAAGGAGAAAGAAGAACGGTGGTCACCAGGAGTAGAGGTGATGGTGATGAAGGGGGTTGAGAAGATGTTACTCAAAGACTACAAAATTTCAATTTGCTAGGAGGAATAATTTCAAGAGATCTGAGGTAGAACATGGTGTCTAAGAGAATAGATTTGAAGTTTTAAGTGTTCTAATTGCATGAAATAATGCATATGTTAATTAGCTTACTTTAGCCATAACACAATGTAATATATATTTCAGAAAACTATATATTTCAAATATCATGTTTTACTTGATAAATACATATAATTTTATCTATAAAGTTAAAAAGATGAAATACATTATATATATATATATATATATAAAATCAGGAGGAATGATAAATACAGTTAAAGTATTCTAAGTCCTTTGCATTTTCGTGGGTAAAAATAAAGATATCAATTAATATTAGATTTTCATAAATTAAAAATGCATTTTAAAAAGTAACCATGGAAATATTAGAAATAGAACACATACCCTCTAAATTGGTAGAAGGGAAATAATTGGAATTGCCAAAAGTAATCAATTTAATAGAAGAAAATATGAGAGAGAAAAGGGGACATAGAGTTGGCATGACAAACAGAAAGCACATAATAAGATCCTGGGTTTAAATCCACATATATAAGTAATTTCATTTAATATAAATGAAGAAAGCGATCTAATTTAAAGGAAAACATTGCCAGGTTGGATAAAACAATGACAAAATTCAGCTACATGTTGTTCACAAGAGCCACATCTAAAATATAAGGATATAGAAGTTTTGAAAGAAAGGATACAAAAGATTTGCCAAGAAATCCTGACAAAAGATGGCACAACTACTGATTTGTTCAGACTGCAGAAGAATCTATGTGCCCAGTCCTAGATGTGAAAAAAGACTTTCAAATGTGATACATAGGAAACTTTTACTTGATCTTGCCTGGGCTGCAACCTGGGGTTCTGCCAACTTGCGCTTCCAGCAACACAAGGCCAAGTCACGGTCTCTGACTTCTGCTTATCACCACTTTGTATAGCCTGAGGAAGAATTGATATGAATCTGGACTTTTGATACTAAATCAAGACATACATTCACATGAGTAAAGATAGAAAATCTTACTTCAACCTGGGCAACCTTTCCATTTCCTGAATCCCGAAGACAGCACTTCTATTTTTAAAAGAATAATCAGAGGAAGCAGAAATTATCTACAGTTGAAAGCTCTGAAAATAAAGTAAATTTTGGGAAGGTAAATGGTTTATTCACAAAGCTAGTTTTATTTTTCTGTCATTTTATCCTCAATTTCTTTGTTTTCTGCTTAACAATTTGGAGGCCATTAAATCCAGAAAATAAAATAACTTCGATTATAATGTTGACAGTTTCTTTTTTCAAGTTCTTTCCTATTCTTTATAACCTAGAAAAGATAGACATTAGATTTATCCAGTTTCAACATATTATATCTCTTTTGAATTTGAAAGTAATAAAAAGCATTCAGATATTAATTAAAATTGCTGTCTGAATAAGCTACTCCTAAGTTGTATGAATTTCATTATCTGTCAGTTCTCAAACATGTAAAATGAGCAAGGGAAACATTTTTCCAACAATACTTCAAAATTTCTGAAAAAATTAGATTGTCTATTATCATACAGACACAGAGGAGATATAAGGGGAAAGTAGACTTTACTCTTTCTTTTTTTACTTCTATTTTTCTATTTTATGTTGAAAATATCCCCAGACACCTACTGTTACTCTTTCTGTCACTATAAACTTGCTTCAATTATCTAGATTTTTATTATTTTTCTTTTGAGATGGGGTCTTACTGTGTTGCCCAGGCTTGACTTGAACTCCTGGGCATAAGTGATCTTCTCACCTCAGCTTCCTGAGTAGCGGGGACTACAGGCATGCACCACAACGTCTATCTCTAGACTTTTTTAAAAAATGGAATCTTATAGTGTGAACTTGTCTTTGGCTTCTTTCATTAAGGATATTTTGAGATTCATCTATGTTATATGTACCAATATTCCCTATTATTTTGTTATTCAAAATGTCGTATACATGGTATCATGCAGTAAAAAAATAAAAAAGAAAGAATATGTACCATATATTTTAAGTTATATAGTAATCGAAAAGTGGAGAAAAACTGGTCCTAATGGTATGATTTTGTTGTTAATAATTCTATAAGCCAATGGTTATATTCTTTCCAGTGTGGTAGGGGCAAAGTTATATTAGCATACATGTAGATAGCAAAGAGAGTCTACTCATAAATATTTCTTTCTGAAATATAAATAGGGTCATATGTCTACCTGCTTGAAATTTTCAACAGCACAACAATGAATAGAGAGAGAGAGAGAGAAAAAAAAAAAACTTTTTACAGGTGGAAGGTATCCAAGTTACCGTGAGTTACCAGCAGTGTATCCATACAGGTCTGTAGCAACTTCAATGCTTAAGTCCTCAGAATAAAGAATTCAACTGAGGGCCATAAGGCTGAAGAGACTGAGGCGAGTTTCAGAGCAAGAGTGGAAGTTTATTTTTTATTTTTTATTTTTTTTAATTTCAGTAGTTTTTTTTTTAAATTATACTTTAAGTTCTAGGGTACATGTGCATAACGTGCAGGTTTGTTACATATGTATACTTGTGCCATGTTGGTGTGCTGCACCCATCAACTCGTCAGCACCCATCAATTCGTCATTTATATCAGGTATAACTCCCAATGCAATCCCTCCCCCCTCCCCCCTCCCCATGATAGGCCCTGATGTGTGATGTTCCCCTTCCCGAGTCCAAGTGATGTCATTGTTCAGTTCCCACCTACGAGTGAGAACATGCGGTGTTTGGTTTTCTGTTCTTGTGATAGTTTGCTAAGAATGATGGTTTCCAGCTGCATCCATGTCCCTACAAACGACGCAAACTCATCCTTTTTTATGGCTGCATAATATTCCATGGTGTATATGTGCCACATTTTCTTAATCCAGTCTGTCACAGATGGACATTTGGGTTGATTCCAAGACTTTGCTATTGTGAATAGTGCCGCAATAAACATACGTGTGCATGTGTCTTTATAGCAGCTGGGAAAATTGGCTAGCCATAAGTAGAAAGCTGAAACTGGATCCTTTCCTTACTCCTTATACGAAAATTAATTCAAGATGGATTAGAGACTTAAATGTTAAACCTAATACCATAAAAACCCTAGAAGAAAACCTAGGTGGTACCATTCAGGACATAGGCATGGGCAAGGACTTCATGTCTAAAACACCAAAAGCAACGGCAGCAAAAACCAAAATTGACAAATGGGAAGTTTATTTTTAAAAGGCTTTAGAGCAGGAAAGAAAGGAAAAGTTGCTTGAAGAGACACAAGTGGGCACCTGAATGTCAAAGACAGAGTTTAACTCTGATCCTAGGACTTTATAGACTCTCCTCTTTCCCATGATTCTCCCTTAGACTGGGTTTCCTGCATGTGCAATGTTCTCCTTACCCTTGGAAACTGAGCACATGCATAGTGTCTACGAAATTGTACACATGCCCATCTGAAGCTTTTTCTAGCGGATGTCCCTGGAAGTCACACTTCACTACTTTTTCTCTTAGAGCACATGCCCAGGAAGTTTCTTCTCCCTGGCCTCTGCATTCAGTTAACACTTGAATGTCAATAGCTGTGGATCATCAAGAGAGTGTCTCTCCTGAGTGCCCTGGTGCCAGCTGCCAAGTTATCATTGTTAGAAAGGCAGTGTCATACTTGCGGAACCACGCTCATGCCTATCTTACTACCTGTAACAAATTCATGAACATAAAATACCTGAACAATTGGCCTCTTCTTACCCCTTCAGGCCTGGTTTCCATCCCTATTTTTAAGAACCACATTATGGTCTGTACCTGTTTTGCTTGCAGGGCCCTCTATTTGGAATGTTTGTTCCTTTACCCATTTTCTTTGCTGTAGAATCTTTTAGGGGCTGCTGGTCTCAGTTGTACTGTGAACTTTTATTTTTCCTCTTCTCTTCATAATTGTTCCTTCATTGTGGTTGTGTTAGTCAAGCCTTTTATTGTGTTGCTTTTTAAATTACAGGGGAAAGAAAATGTCGACAGGAATTATATTTATTATTTAACAAATTCTAACAACTTCCCTTAAATAAATATTACTCATGTTTTATACATCAAGTACATAAGAGTTATAAAAATGTAAGAAATTTGCTGGTGATCTTTTATGATTGAAAGGTGATTGAAATTGGGGAGAAATTGAAATATGTACAATTTCAAATAGTAGCTTTTACAGGTAGTAATTTTAATGAGCCATCTGAATTTCTGTTGTTTATTTCACTTACATAATGAATACATTTTGTATCCTTGTGGAAATTCGGATCAATCTGACTCCAGAAAGCTTTGCCAGAGTTCATATTATGAGCCTGGAGGCTTCTAGAGAATTTCAAATAAGTTAAGATGACATTCACTATGAAGTAGAGAAAAATTCCACATTTGGGAACTAGTATCTCAACTTTACCACCATTGACCTTGGACAAATAACTTCATTGCATCATTTGTAAAATGAATAGATTTGACCTGATTAGTGTCATTCTTTTTTTAAAGTCTCTTTTTGTTTTGCTAAATACAAAACTTTCCTTGTCATTCTTGGGGATGCTCTGATTGCTCTTAGGCCAACCTCACTCCTCTGTTACTGATGAGTAAATCACCTCTGAAGCTGTATTGGACACTGGGCTAAGCCCACTTTCATTTTATTGGCTCTATAAATACATAAAAAATCAGGCTATGAAAAAAGTAAACACAATTCGGTTTCCAAGGCTGAGACATGTAGTCATATGTTTTGGTTGGGGAAATAGGGTTTGTATACCTATTATTTATATTCAATCTGAATATTATGAAGAGTCTTTTGGGATTTCTTAGTAAATGAGGCCCTGTGTGATGGTTTCCCAACTGAGACAAGCACGGTCCTGAATGCAGACACCGGCTGTGTGCTTGACTCTTAAGCAGCTTTGTTGGTCTTGCAGAGGTTCCACACTGCTCATCATGTATCCTCCATTCAACTGATCAGCAGAATAGACTTCTTGGCTTTTGTACAAAACGCTGAAAGATTGAATCCTCATATCAGTACTTTCTGGTTGCTTGGAAACAATTCTTCTTTGGTCACTGTGAAGGAATTTAGGTCAGCAGTGAATTAATCCCTTACAGATTAGAGAAATATTGCCTATCATAAATTCTAAATTGGCCTGTTGAAGATGGGAACTGTAACACTGATTCCACGTTTTTTAATGAATGTGGAACAAATTGAAAGGCAACATTCCAAATAAATTCTCTGAAAATGAACAATGTTATTTTACATCAAGAAATCCCTGTTTTTATCAAGAAAGATCCAGTGATTCTTATGACCCACAACCAAATAGGATTTTTTACCACTTCACATTAGTAGCATATAGCAATGAGGAGACAGAGAGAATAAAATGAAATGCGTCCCTGGGAGGTACCCTAATTCTAAGAGAATGCAGATGGTATTTTATATGCTTCAGTCTGATAAGAACCACAGAAATAACCATTTGAGAAACCTCACAGTAATTTATTTCAAGTGATGAATTTTGGAAGGAGATAAGGAGGAAGAAGATTCCCAAGCTCTTTTCATATTGTACCCAGGCATTAAGATAGTACAGTATGTTGATAAAGAACTGTGCCTGTTCCAGGGTGAAATCAATTGGGCATGTTCGAGGTTAAGATCACTCTCTCCCTCTTTTCAGGAGGTAGATAACCAAGACAGGGAAAGTAGAGAAAAATACGCAGATAAAATGCCCTAGTTCATCTTCCTTGACCCAAAAAATAAAGGCATGCCCACACACACATCACACACACACACACACACATCTCTGTCAGGTGTTTTAAGCTGTTGCTTTAAAGTTTAGGTCTAAGCATAGTGGGGTATCTAATCCCAGTTAGGGTCTTAGCTATTGTGTCTTCAGGGTATTAAAGCCACTTTCATACTATATTTTATTTCAGCTGGAGTTTTTAAAAATTTAGATAGAATTTAGCTTTATTGAGGGTAGATCTTAAATACTCTTTAACCTGAGTTCTATTAGCTTGGGTTAATCGTATGATCGTAGTGGCTGGCACAAAATTAACCAAACCTAAATATTAGTATAGCTTAGTTAAACTTTCGTTTATTGCTAAAGATTTATCACTGCTGTTTCCCATGGGAGTGTGGTTGAACAAAGTGTTTTGAGCTGCATTTGTGCTTGCTTGATGCTTGCTCCTTTTCATTCGGTTAATCTAGAGGGCATTTTTATGGGGACGGGGGTACTTGCATGTATAATCTCACTAAGAGTCAATAGAAAGGCCAGGACCAAACTTGTTTGTTTATGGGGTTGTGCAGACCCATCTAGACATTTTCAGTGTCTTGCTTTGAATAATTGACTACACCCCCAACTGTTATGGGCCTGGAGCAAGGAGGGTAGTACTCCCGAGTAGGATGATGATTTCACAGAGGTTGGTAGATTAACGGACTAAAACTTGGCAGGGAATATCCATGTTGATGAGGATTATCTTGGCTATAATGTGCTATCTCCAATTAACGATTTTATATACTATGTGATACTAAGGACTTTTAGTACAAGTTAATATCCATGTTAGCTAGGTTTGTTATGTGGGTGATCATCATGAATGTATTATAGTTGATCAAGAGATTTTCAGTATATGCTTATATGAACGTGGATTAAGTTTTTAATGTACTTTTATATGTAAATGTACTATGTACGATCAAGCAATTACAATACAATATTCACAGGGACTAGCAGTAATGCACGAAGTACATAAAAGCACTAATGTATTAGTGCTAGTTGGTTAATACTGACATGGTAAAGTGTGTGCCGAAGAAAGTACAGGGAATAGTTTAATCAGAATTTCAGCTTTGGGTGTTGATGGTTTAATCAGGAATGCTTTTTCCCTTTGTCTTGGGAAGGGATTCTTCATTTCCAGTTTACAAGACCAGGGTATTGAATTATACTACAAGGGCAGTTTCATTAAGTAGGGCAGTAAGTGGTATTGGGTGAGGATGGTAGAGAAGTTCATAATGAATGTTGTCTGTCAAATGATAATAAAAGGTTATTCGATGGGCTATCCTCCAATTCATGTGAGTGTAACAGGTCAGTCACTAAGATCTAGAATAGGCATTGAATTAATGGACAGAATATTGTGCTTTGTTGTTGAGACATGTAGAGTACAGAGATAACTGTTAAGATGAGAATGGAAGATATAAGGGTTAGCACACCTCCTAGTTTTTAGGGATGGATCGTAAGATTGCATATGCAAACAAAAAGTATCACTTTGGCTTAATGTGGGGTGGGGTATTGAGAGGGCTGGCTAAACTAATTATCCGGGTCACTCAGGAGATCAGGCGAAAATAGTACTAAAATTATTAAGAGGAAGAGGAGAAAAATTAAGCCTAGAATATCTTTGCTTGTATAATAGGGGTGGAAAGTGATTTTGTCAGGGTCTGATGAGATCCGTGAAGGATTGTTAGATCCTGTTTCATGTAAGAATAAAAGCTGAATAGTTGCTGGAGCTGTGATGATGAAGGGTAAAATGAAATGGAAGGTGAAAAATCATGTAAGGGTGACTTTGTCAACTGAGAATACAACTCAAATTCATTGTACTAGGTCAGTTCCAATACATGGGATGGCTGATAGTAGGTTTGTAAGTACTGTAGCACCTCAGAATGATATTTGGCCTCATGGGAGTGTGTAGCCTATGAATGCGGTTCCTGTATTTGTGAGTAGGAGGATAATGCCTATGTTTCAGGTTTCTAGGAATATAAATGACCTGTAGTATAAGCCTTGGCAGACATGTAGGAAGAGGTAGAGGAAGAATATTGAAGCACCGTTAGCATGAAAATAGTGGACTATTCAGTCATAATTTACATCTCGGATAACATGAGCGACTGAAGAGAAGGCAGTTGAGGTGTTTGATGTATAGTGTATGGCCGGAATAGTCCTGTAATAATTAGGAGAATTAAGCAAGCATCAAGAAATGATCCAAAGCTTCATCATGTAGAGATGTTAGATGGTGTGGGAAGATCAATAAATGAGTAGCTGATCATTTTTATTAGCAGATGCGGTTTGCATATTTTGGTCATTAGTGTTCTTATAGTTGAAGTACAATGATGGTTTTTCATACCATTACTCATGGTTATAGTCCATGTAGGAACAATGGCATATGCTTTACTTTTATGAAGTCTTCCTTTGATTATAAGGTTTGTGGGTTTTTCTTCAAAACCTTCTCCTATTTATGGGAATCTAGGGTTAATTATTAGTGGTGCTGCAGGTTGTGGTATTGTGTTACATTTTGGTGGGGCTTTTGTGGGGCTAACAGTTTTTAAATTTATTTGGGTGGTATAATGGTTGTTTTTGGTTATACTGTGGCAATGGCTATTAAGGACTATGCTGAAATGTGAGGATTAAGTGTTGACATTTGAGGGGCTTTATTATTAGGATTATTAATAGAGCTGGTGTTAATCTGATGAATAATTGAATATGATGGGGTGGTAATACATATGATCTATAGAATCTCTCTCTCTCTCTCTTCATTGCTATATACTACTAATACAAGGTGGTAAAAAACTCTCTCTATATATATTATTCTCCTTTTGCCACTGTAAAAGAGTTTGGTCTAGATATATGTGTGTGTGTGTGTGTGTGTGTGTGGAGAGAGAGAGAGAGATCCTATATCCTATAGGTTTTATTTTTCTGAAGAACCCTTAATAAAACATAAAATATTCTGTAGTTAAATATCCAGGGGGCTTATAACAATGTAGATATGGGGGACTCACTTTATTTCTGGGATGGAAGCTAAGAATCTATATTTTTACCAGGTACCCCTCCCAAATGATTCTAACACATACAAAGTTTGAAGACCACTGTGCTAAAACAATAACAGCATTGTGCGGAGCTCATTCTATATGAATCAAGTATTAGGTTTATTTTCCTTTATAAGCTTATGCCATCCTTAGATTAATTTTATGAGGCAGGCAATGTTAATAGACCTTTAAATCACCTGAAGATATTTAGGTAGATAAGCTAACACCTTCAACCTAATTAGGATTTTCCAACTGTTCAAATCAAGACCTTCTACGTAACTACTAAATGTCAGAGCTTCCTGGAACTTCTATAAGGCATACAAATTGGTAGTCTTGTGGAAATCTCACAAGACCTTGCTCAAAACTTTTAAACTTTTACCTAGTCGGAGCTGGTTCCACTCCAGAAAGACTCCTGAAGGATTTAAACCTTATTGCTCAATGTAAATGATACTTTTCTTTCTTTTCTTTTTTCTTTTTTTTTTTTTTTTTTTTTGATGGGGGGACGGAGTCTCGCTCTGTCGCCCAGGCTGGAGTGCGGTGGCCGGATCTCAGCTCACTGCAAGCTCCGCCTCCCGGGTTTAGGCCATTCTCCTGCCTCAGGCTCCCAAGTAGCTGGGACTACAGGAGCCTGCCACCTCGCCCGGCTAGTTTTTTGTATTTTTTTAGTAAAGACGGGGTTTCACCGTGTTAGCCAGTATCGTCTCAATCTCCTGACCTCGTGTTCCGCTCGTCTCGGCCTCTCAAAGTGCTGGGATTACAGGTTTGAGCCACCGCGCCCGGCCGTAAATGATACTTTTCAATGTATTTATTGTACCATTTTTTTCTTGCAGTTAGAAGAATCCCAATGGATCAACTGAAACAATCCTATAGTTTTATAGATTAAGGAAAGACTTAGAAAGGTTTAAACTCATTTAAATCATTTAAACAGTATTATTTGTTTAAAATATTGATAAAATGATACTAACTTAATTTTTTCCTTGAAACAGTTTAACATACATTCTTATGAACTTGCTTCCTGCATTGAAGCTGCCTTATCTGAAAGCTTGGTAGTGTGTCATTTTCTATTTATGAACCTTAATAAATGGTGTAAAACCTAGGATAAATAAAGACTTTACAAGTTAGTTCACATATTTCTCAATAGGAAAAACTTCACTGATTATTATTATTTTTATGCAGAAATAGAGACCAGTCTGCTTAGGGACACTTTAAATGTTCTGTCTGCATCAACTCTGAAAAATTCCAGTAGTATCTTTTAATGGCTGTGATAATCACAGTGTTTCATCTCATTCCACACAAGAGGAAATTATTATGAAGTAATTGATCATCTCAAATGCAGTCAAGGCAAAAAGATTAACTATTAATCAAGAATCTTAGTGATTAGATGGGCTCAAAGGAACAGAGTGATTGCAACATCCATTTGAAGTGTGAGAATTGATTCTAGAAAAATCAGAGCACCCCAGGATTGGTTCTAAAAGCGTCCTTTGGGCACAGTTGGCCTTGTTTAAAACTAGGAAAGATACAAAATCTTTTATCCCAGACTATTTCTCAAGCTTTGCATTTGTCAGAATCACCTGAAGGTCTTGTTAAAATACAGATAGCTGGGAGCTCCATTTCAGAGTTTTTTACTCAGTAGATCTGGGATAAGGCTTGATAATTTACTTTTGTAATAAATTCCTAGCTGGTGATGCTGCTACTAGCTTGGGAACCACAGTTTGAGAACTACTGCCCTAGTAAACACGCTACCCTAAAAGAAAAGCAAAACAATTCATAATTTTTATATTCCTCAAACTGATATGCCATATTTTAAAACAAATGAATGAACACGATGACAATAATTAACACTATTGAGATTTACTTGGCACTTATTCTTGGTCCTGTGCAATAGGTCATTTAATTATCTCAAGAATCCTCCTAGGTAAGTATTTTTATTTCCTCCATTTCAAAGGTGAGAAAACTGAACAGAAGAGTGGTTAAGTAAATACCCTGAAGTTACATGAATCATCAAAGACAGAGCTAAAATTTGGATCCAGGCACTCTGACTCCACAGCATAGGCTTGACACATGATCTATACATACACTTCTCAAATAGAAATTTTTAATCGTGTCAATAAAACAAGCATTAGGGTCAGATATACTTGAATGAAACCTAAACTTCACAACATTTTAACAAACTATAAGTGACACACATACTGTTTTTTATTTTTAATTTGTATTTTCTTTATCAGTCAAATGGGGCTAATAACACTTATTTTTGTAGGAATGTTAAAAAATAAAATCAAATAATGTATATAAACAGTTAGATAAAGGTATAGCATGTATGAGTGGTCTACAAATTGGAACCATTATTTGCTCATATCAACCGTAACTCTAGACACATCGAGAATTAACTTCCCAATTTATGATTTACTATTCATACATCCATTCAATTTTCACATGTTAAATAATTATTATCAAACATTGATATTTTTCAAGAGATAAAGGAAAACATTATAAATGTATAAACTAGTAGCATTCTATAACACTAGCGATGAACTGGATTCAAATGAAGACCAGACAACTGATAGGTAGACTGTTTGCCAGTTCAGGTTTGAGGATTTCTATTGGAGTTCTATTCATTTTGCCTACCCATTTCAAGTGACAGCTCAGGACCTGTGTATCCAGTCTTTTAGGACAAATGTCTTTTCAAATTTTGGTATTGCAGAGAAATAGGCAGTGTAACCTATTGAACAGTTGCCTCAACCTTTGAAGTGCTGAATCCATCTGCAGAGAGAGATTTTACTTGACTCCTTTGGCTGCAGTAAATTTTCCATATGGTTCACTGCAGCACTGCAGATGTAGTGCTACCAAGTGTGTGATTCATATCTGCAGATAGTATGGAGAGATTTCCATAGCAACAGGCCACTAAAAAATGAGAAAATGAGGAGTCAATGTTACATAACAGGATTTTTAAAATTGTTTTGTTTTTGTTCTTTTGCTGAAAGGGCAACTGGTTTGTATTTCTCAAGAATTTTAATGAGATAATATACTGAATTTAATAATTACATTAAAAATTAATTTCCCCTGTAGATCATGCCACAAAAAAGGAACACAGACTCTCAAAAGTACCTGAACTTTTGTTTCTCAGTTAATTGAATTTCAGGTTGGGATCTCTATCTTGTCCACGTTATAAGTGTAGCAATTTGCTTTATAAGTAATTTATAAGGGAAAAGAAAATGTGATTTGATATAGAATCTACTAAGATTCATTATATATATATCCATCCATACTAGAATCCAGGCACTTCAATGAAAAACAGCCTCTATCTTCGAGAAGCTCCAAGCCTATTAAGGAAGAAAGAAACACAAGCAAATATATTCAACATTGATAGATACTGTGCTATGGGCAGCAGCAGGACTGCTCCTATTGGTTGGTTATATACGAGGCCAATTTTATGGATCAACCCTCCTGCTGAAATATCCTAAAAAATTCTGGATAAGATATTAAACATAAGTGTAAAGTATTAATAAGCTCTCAGGGAAGTGAGCAGTTCTCAGATCAGGCACTGATAAAGAATGGAAACTCAAAGAACTAACTGCTATTCTTAGTGCTCTGCAGCTGGCCTTCACTCTAAGGACAATTGCCAAACCATGTAAGCTTGCATTTCGGTTTTCATGGACTCATGGAGTGAAAGAGACAGGAAACTAAGCCTGATATCTGTCAAAGACAGGAAACCAAGTAGATTTCTGTGGTAAAACTAGGTCCTCAGGAGTCTAAGGACCTCTTCAGTATAAGGATGAGCCAAAACAAAACCAGTAAAATCTTTCTTAGTGTACTGAAGAAACAATTGTCTTTTAATAACAATGAAATGAGCTTCAAATGAAAAATGACAGTGTGAAAATTGAGAAACCTAACATAGTACTTCCCAAGATTTTCAATATATAATCTCGCCATCTGGTTCAAAAGAAATACAGCCATATATATATATTTTTTTTTTTTTTTTTGAGACGGAGTCTCGCTCTGTCACCCAGGCTGGAGTGCTGTGGCCAGATCTCAGCTCACTGCAAGCTCCGCCTCCCGGGTTCACGCCATTCTCCTGCCTCAGCCTCCCGGGTAGCTGGGACTACAGGCGCCGCCACGTTGCCCGGCTAGTTTTTTTTGTAGTTTTTAGTAGAGACGGGGTTTCACCGTGTTAGCCAGGATGGTCTCTATCTCCAGACCTCGTGATCCGCCCATCTCGGCCTCCCAAAGTGCTGGGATTACAGGCTTGAGCCACCGTGCCCGGCACAGCCACATATTTAAATCAGAGTGGTCCAGTATTGGCAAAACTTGGCAAATCAAAGACAAATCAAATTCGGCAGTATTCGCCTTTTCCCAGGTTTCAAATAATTTTCATGCATAAACCTCTAAGAAAAATAAGCTTATGAAAATGAACTAAATTCACTAGGAAATGAGGTACTGTGAATAAGAATGAGCATTAAAGAAAAGCGAACAAAGTTTTATGAAATCATCACATAATAAAATAATCAGATCCAAATTATAAAATAACCCTCTAATATGCTTAAAGAAAAAAAAGTTTAAAAACATGTATAGTGAATAAGGAATAGAATCAATGACCATATTGGGAATAGTTTAAATAGCACAGGTGACTTTGTAGCATATTATAGAGAGAAGAATAAAAAACTAGTAAAGTAGAATATGGTTCTAAAGAAATTATCTGAAACTAGTATGAAGCAATGAGATGGAATATTTAAAAGGGAAACAAGGAGTCATGCATGTTGGAGTAAGACAATCCAACATACGTATCATTAGGGTTCCAAGAGGAGAAAAGGGAGGAACAGAAGCAATATTGGAATGAGTTTAGGCTGAGAATTTTCCAGCAGAAATAAAAGACCAATCCACATTTTTTAAGTCCAATAAATCACAAGTAGGACTTTTAAAAAGTCTGGCACATTATATTTAAACCAAAGTCAATAAAGAAAAGAAAGCATTTTAAAAGCAGGCAAGCAGAAATGATAGACTACTTCCAAAGCAGTAATACAAGAAGAGTTGATTTTGCAGAAGCAACCACAGAAGCTAGAATAGTATGTTCAATGTATTGAGAGAAAATAACTGTTGGCCTAGAATTCTACACTCATTAGAAGTATGTCTGAAAAACAAGAGTGGAACAAAGAAATTTTCAGACGAACAAAAGTTAAGGAGTTTACCAGCAATAACTCTCTATAAAAAAATTCTTAAGGATATATTTAAGGCAGAAGAAAATTCTTCTCAAATGTAACTGCAAGAAGCAAAAGCAAAGTAGTAAATTTGTGACTAAGTCTAAACAAGCACTGGTTATAAAGTATAATAAAGGCTGGGCACGGTGGCTCATGCCTGTGATCCTAGCAATTTGGGAGGCTGAGGCAGGTAGATCACCTGAGGTCGGGAATTTGAGACTAGCCTGGCCAACATGACAAAACCCCGTCTCTACTAAAAATACAAAAAATTAGCTGGGTGTGGTGGTGGGCACCTGTAATCTCAGCTACTTGGGAAACTAAGGCAGGAGAGATTGCAGCGAACCGAGACTGCACCACTTCACTCCACCCTGGGTGAAAGAGCGAGACTCCATCTCAAAGAAAAAAAAAAAAAAGAAAGTATAATAAAATATTGGGGATTTGAAAATAAGGTTGAAGTACATGATAATAATATTGTATAATTTGGAGAAATTGTGAATGGAATTAAGGTGTTTCATGGCTTTTGTATTTCTTAGCAGGTGAAAAAAACCTGATTAATTTTAAACTTTGAGAAGTATGCCTCTTCTAGTTACTACACTAACCATTTCAAACACAAAGTAGAAATAAAACACATTACTTCCAAGTTAAAATAGGGACTAAAATAATAAAAAAATACAATTCAAGAGAAACAAAAAGTGAGAGAAAAAAAGTCATTCAGGTCAGATAAGTAGAAAGCGCAAAATAGAATAGTAGAAATAAATCCAAAATATATAAAAAAATTGTTATTCTCTATAATTGAACAAAATATTACAGTTCAAAGCAAAAAATTGTCAGAGTGGATTAAAACAATCCAAGTACAAGCATGTATTAGATAATGATTGCTACATAAAAACTGCCCAAAAACGTAGTGGCTAAAAACAATATACATTTTTACTTTACAGTTTCTGTGGGCCAAGAATCTGAGAATGTCTTTGCAGGTGGTTCTTGGTCAGGGTCTCTCACAAGACTTCAATCCATGTGTTGACAGGGCCACAGTCATCTCAATGCTCGACTGTGAATGAATCCTTTTTGAAGCTCACTCTAGTGGTTTTTTTTGGAAGGCCTCAGAAGATCTTCTTCCAGCTTACTCAAGTGAAGCTCTCACAGTGCTATCTTACCATAGACAGCTGGCTTTCCCTAGGGCAAGCAATCCAAAAGAGAGTAAGAGAGACCACTTAAAGCACAAGTCACAGTCTTTTTATAACCGAAACAATTCCTTCATATTTAGTTCATTAGAAATGAGTCATTTAAGTCCTGTCTACATTCAAGGAAAGGATATTACATAAGAGAGGTAAATCAGGAGGCAGAGATCATTGGAGGTTGCCTACCCACATGATTTTTTTAACAGGACACATCTAAAACATAAGGAAATAGGAAGAATGAAAAAAGGCAAACCAGAAAGGAAACTCATGCAATTATAGTAAAATCAGGTAAAGTAGACATTTACACAAAAAACATTACCAAAGTTAGGGAATTAATTTATAATGATAAAAAGTTAATTATAACAGGAAGATGAAAAATATTAAAGTCTTGTTAAATGACATCATAGCCACAAAGTATATAATGCAAAACTTGATGAACCTACAAAGAAAAACAAACAAATCTCCAATCATTATAGACAAAGGAGTTAATACATTGTTAAATACATTGTCATGTAATTAACAAACTTGATTAGCAGATATACATTAAAAACTGTAAATAGCTGCCTTTTTAAACTCATGGGAAAGGTTTACAAAATATGTGATACTTGTATACTGAAAACCAGAAAACATTGGTCAATTACATTTTTGAAAAATCTAATTAAATGGGGAGATATACCAGGTTTGTAGATTAAAAACTAAATATTGTTAAAATAATAATTTTCCCCAAATTCAGCTATAGATTAAATACAAGCCCAATTAAAATCCCAGGAGTTGTTTTTGGTAAAAGTTAGGTTGTTTGTAAAATATATATGAAAATTCAATGGATGTAGAACTGCTAAAACATATTTTTTTTTAAAAAAACCTTCTTTTTACACTAATCTATTTCAAGGATTAGTAGAAAGCTTCAATAATTGAGACAGTGTGGTATTATCTAACATAAGAATAGAAATATGGATCAATGGAACCGAACAGAAAGTTCAGAAATATATCCACATGTCAATTGATATTTGACAAAGTTGCTGATGTTATTTAATTTGGAAAGTAAAGTTTTTTTCAACAAATGGAATGCAAATGGTCATAGCAACTTTATTCATAGTAGCCAAATTAAACACTGAAAACCACCCAAATGCTCATCAATAGATGAATTGACAAATAAAATGTGATATGTCCATACAATGGAATACTATTTGGCAATAAAAAAGAACACAGATGATTTTTAAGAAGAATATACAGAGTGGAAGAGGCTGGACTCAAATAAGTACATATTATATAAAATCAGAGAAAGCTAGTACACAATGCCTGTGAAGATATGCCAACAAGACACATTCAATTTCACATTGCTATATTTAAACAACTCATGAAATTAAAGGCTTTAGTTTTTGTTTTATTTTGGAAAAAAACTGTTGAAGTTTTTGTTGAAAGATGAGGATTAGTTAAAAGCATGTAAAAAGAGCAATTTGCCTCCAAAATCCTCCTCCCCATCTCTGTGCAGACAGATTGCCATCCCTTCCCCAGCATGGTGGGAGGGATGTTTATAACTGCATAGGTGAAGATGAATCACTGCACTAGGATTAAGAGAAAAGTCTACATATTGAGCAGTGAGACTATCAACTGTCTTTCCTCTGAACAGTAAGAGAAATTGGCTCACTAAAAAATGTCTACAGATGCTAATATTTGGAGGCTTTCCAGAAAACATTTGGGTCTCTGCCTTATTACCCCACATATCACATACACCAAGGTGCAAATCAATGATTTAAGGCCTCCCTTTTAAATCTAAATTAATGGTCAAGAAACCCTATACATGTGTGTAATTACAGGTACTAAAATAAAACTCAGGAAAATGAATATAAAATGCACTTGTAAGAGACATACAAAATTAGAAGAACAAGAAAACTTAAAATAAAAACTGTAATTGACACTTCAGAGACACAAGGAAGTTATCGAATCCACTAAAAAATCGTATCAGTATACAAAAAGACACTAAGAGATTAAGAGAAAGCTTTTGGAAATTTAAAATGAAACAAATAAAATAATTACATAGAAAGATTGAAAGAAAAAGCTGAATAAATGTCCAAGAAAGTACTAACAAATAGATGGAAAACAGGTGGAAAAAATAGAAGTCAATTGGAAGATCATTCTAAGAGGTCCAAAATGTAGGAGAGTTCTACATAGAAGCCTAGAGACACTAGAGGTGAGGACTGGGGGAAAAAACAGTTAAAGAAAGTTAAAGTTTCCCAGTAATCAAGGACATGTATTTCCAGATTAAAAGAGCCCATCAAGCACCTAACACTGCAAAAGATGAAGGATCACCAGTAAGGCACATAGATCATTGTGAAATTTCAGAACATCTGGAATAAAGAACAAATTTGAGAGAGAGAGAGAGTGTGTGTGTGTGTGTGTGTGTGTGAGAGAGAGAGAGAGAGAGAGAGAGAGAGACAGAATCAAGAATAGCATTGAACTTCCCAACGCCAAAAACTCTAGAAGCTAGAAGGCAATGGAGCCTTCCTGAAGACCAGTTATTTCCATCAAGAATCCTACATTTAGTCACTCAGTTAAATTATATAGTAAAATAAAGGCATTGTCAGATATGCATTATCTCCTGTGCACCTGTTATTATAAAACAATCAGAATATTAGTAAAAATGAAGGAATAAATTAAGAAAGGAAGGAGTTCAGAAAACGGAGTCCTCATTGACTATTAGGGATGCTGTGTTAGTTTGCTAGGGCTGCCATAACAAAATAACACACATTGGGTAACTTAACAGAAATATCTTTTCTCACAGTTTTGGAGGTGGGAGGTCCTCAAGATGCCAGCAGAGGTGGCATCCTCGAAGCCCCTCTTCTTGCCTCTTCACTTGGCTGTCCCTTTAAGCATACACGGCCCTGGTGTCTGCTTGTATGTGCTTATCCCCTCTTGGAAGGAAACCAGTGCGATTGGACTAGGGCCAGTCTTGTAGTCTCATTTTAATTTAATTACTTCTTGAAAGATGCTGTCTTCAAATAACATCATATATTGAAGGATCTGTGGTTAGGGCTTCAGTATATGAATTTTTGGTGAACACAATTCAGTCTATAACAAAGGCCTAAAGAGTGAAGCAGTCCTGAGTAAGGCTAGAGGACAAGGAGTTTGCAAGGATGTAGAGAAAAAGTAGAGAGATTATTGATTGCATTTGCTATCAAGAGGTGATTGACTCTTTTTTGGGAGATTTTGAGAAAAAGCAGTCATAGGGACATCATTTTTAAACAAATCATTAAACAGTTAACTTCAGGGAACTAAATGTGTACAAAATAGTCAAACTACATAGTTCAGCTATAAATTATATTTACATTGTTAGAATAAAAAATAAATGATGGTTTAATTAAAAATTGTATAGTATAACTATTTTGGGAAGATGAAGAAAAATATTAGGAAATTGGGTAGTAGTGCAAAAATGAAGTCTTTATCCTCCATAGTAGAAAGATAATAGATGTTTAAAATGGTAAAATGAGTGATAACATAGTCATGTTGTTTAGAAATATGAAGGTATACAATAGGAGAATCAATGAAAAGTTTTGAAAATGAAATCTACTAGGGATGAGGATTCAGTGGCAGGAGTGACAGGAAATAGGACTATGTGCATATCTTTGTTTGATAAAATGAATTTAATGTGGATGGTTAGAACAATATTACCTTGCTTTCTTTATTTTAGATAAGATTAACGCATACTTATTGTAAAAAATTTGAAAAATAAAGGTGCCAAAAAAAAGTATTTCATCGTTAATGTGGTTAATGCACACACATGCTGCACTTGCTGTTTTATAATGTTTATTACTTAAAAGCATATGGTGATTTTATCATGACATTGCTTTTTATATATTTTTTAAAAAAATAAAAATGCAAAGAAATCCAAAGAAGAAAAATACTAACTCTCTTTGCAAAAGACAGGAAGTGACATTGAACTGGTTCTTAACATATAATAATAAAATGATTGAGCTCTTTCTGAGTCAGTCAATTTGCTCACTGCTTTACATACATCATATCATTTAGTTCTCATAATAAATCTGAAATTTCAATGATAAATCTCACTTGTACAGAGTAGAAAACTACGGCTTAGCAACATTTTTATTCAAGGTCATTTGGCTAATAAATGACAATGCTAGAACTTTAAATACCACAACCACCTGGTAAAAAGTGCTGTGGGTGTTGGTCTGGAACACACCCAGATAACCAGCCTCCCTGACTCCAAGGCCTGGGTCATTAACCTCTTCACCATACTCAGTAGCTGGGTAAGTGAAGGAAGAGGGGAGGATATTGCTGACAGAATAAACTATATATAGAATAGAAGAATGAGGACTTCAGGCATGGTTGGAACCTGACATTTCTTTTTCCCATGTGGATATCATGGTATTTGTGGACAGGGATTTGGCTGAAAAGTTTAGTTGAGGTAACAATAAGGAATACCTTGCCTAACGTGGACTTCCATCAACAGGCCTCTGGTTGTCAGACAGGGACATCCATACCAGTGAGGATCATCAATGTGAAAGGCGTCTTCAGTCTTAACTGGTTGGTAAGTAATTTAAAACATTAATTCTATATGAAAACAAATATAAATATATCATGGAGTAGAATGGAAAACTTACGAATTTTTAAGTTGAAGCCGAAGACTTCAAAGTTTCTATTTTTATTATTTTTTATTTTTTTGCATTTGGTTGGCTTTTATGACAATCTCCTGTATCTCAAGGGTCTAGGTTTGATTCTCTCTCATTAGGAGCTCTTTACTGGAAAGTTTTAAAGTAGTAATCTATGAACAATAAGAATCTGATTGAGAATAACACGATTGATCAGATTTAAAGACCATGATGCATAACCATAATAACAACAACAATGTAGTCATGGCTTTTCTTTTACAGACCCTAGAGTGAAAATATATTAAATTTCACTGATGGTGTTGATTTAGGAATAATATTAATGAGTGACAGCCATAGAAATAAAAAAATCTCCAAATCCGTTTTACTATAATATAAACTGACCTATCTCAGAATATTTCTTGACACTGTTAGCCTGTTTTCCTAATACTGAAATAATCAGTTCAACTGGAGACAAGAATTACATGGAGAACTTCAGAAAAATTCATCAGCACACTGAATTTATCGCTACTCACACACAAATTCTGGCAACCTATAGAAGCTGCTCTAAACTGTACCTTATGAAATAGCAAAGGAAGTTGTCTGTTGTAGTTAGATTTCTAGAGGGAAAAAGATAAAATTAAAACCTGACAGCTTCTAAATGCAGTGTAGTATTCTGGATAGGATCTTAGAACACAAAAAGAACATTAGTGGAGAACTGGTGAAATTCAAATCCAGCCAGGAGTTTAACCAATAGTAATTTACCAGTGTAGGTTTCTTAGTTTTGACAAATGTATATGGTAATATTAGTGTTAGCTGAAAGTGGGTGAAAGATATATGGAAACTCTGTGCTCTATCTTTGCAACATTTTTGTGAATCAAATTATTCCAAAATAAAACATTTGTTAAAAATATTTAAAAACCATTGACTTCAATGTTATGAAAACAGAAATATTTGTTGATTTGATACCAGGTCCCCAGATAATTTTTAAAACTATTGCACGTTATGTTTAAAATTTCAAAAATTTTCACCTTCTTGCTTAGAGTATCGTGAATGCCTTGTTCCTTCAATATTAAGAACTTTGTCATATTTACTAGAGAGCTGATCTATTTCTATCAAGATATTTTAAGTTCGATATTCATTTTTAAATCCCCATTCTACTACGTGTGGCAGTTAAAAATATTTAAGAGGTATGAGTATCTCTAATCTGTACTCCAGATAATGGGTTTGCATCCTTTCCTCCTGCCATAAAACACATGCAATTATGATAGGAAAGCAGTGGCGAGGTGTTTTCTGCCTGTTGTATATTGCCAGTCAGTAAGGATGCCAGGGAAGGTAACTAGGTTGTTCTTGCTCAGAGGGCAAGTGCTGGACAATGACACTGCAGAGGCCCATCCAGTGCACAAAGGTATGGTCTCCATGCTGTACTTTCTAGTCTGCCTTTTTTGGGTAATTTATTCTTCAGTGATTTCTTATTCATTGACTTTTTCTGTAATTACTTTTTTTTTCAGTTTGTTCATCAGCTTTTCTGATTGCCAAACAATGTGCTTTAAATTTGGTGAACTGACTCTGATGAATGATTATAAATGCACATATTATTTTCTCTTAAACATTTTTAAAGCTAATTTATCCACAACTTCCTGTTTGAACATTGCAATCATTTAAATAGATTTAGGAAAAGGCAAACTCTATAACAATCTTTAGTTAAAGATGCATTTGGGACTTAAAAACTTCAAGGGAATTAATCGCTGATTCACCTTGAAAGTACTCTGACAAATATCCTCTCTTTTGCTTCCATGACTACAAAATTCTGCTGTTTTCAGATTAACCTAGGATAAAATTATTGTGTGCTTTATAAATTTTAGAACACTCCTGCAAAGGAGTTGATATTTCTTAAGATGAGGAAATGGAGGATTAGAAAGGTAAGTAACTACACACAGAAAATTTAGGGAAGATCATTAACTATTGGGTACTATGATCACTACCTGGGTAATGGGATCCTGCAATATACCCATGAAACAAACCTGCACATGTACCCTGTTGTATCACTTCATTTTCTCACTGCTAGAAAGACATACCTGAGACCGGGTAATTTATAAAGAAAGGAGGTTTAATTGATTCACAGTTCCCCATGGCTGGAGAGGGCTCAGAAACCTTACAATCATGGCAGAAGGGGAAGAGGCAAGTCTTACATGGTGGCAGGTGAGTGAGAGTGACCAAGAACAGGGACAACTGCCTTATAAAACCATCAGATCTTGTGAGAACTCACTCACTATCATGAGAACAGCATGGGGGAAAATGCTCCCAGGATCCAATCACCTCAACACCTAGGGATTCCAATTCAATATGAGATTTGGGTAGGGACACAAGGCTTAACCATATTGCCTCTGAATCTAAAATAAAATAAAAGCTTAAATGATTTTAAAAAAACAAATAAATTTAGGGAAGATCAGGCATGAAACTTTGTATAGGAGGTACCTCTCAGCAGTGTGGATAGTGAGGTATAAAGATAGAGGTGATATCTCTCCCGACTTCTGGAATTTCAACTTTACTAATAGCACATATTAATTTAACAATCAAATATTTTCATAAAGCAAAATAAAATTACCTAATGATTGCAATTTTCTTGTTTCTTATGATGTTTGATCTATATACAATGGAATAATTTGTGGGTGTCTTTGCTTCCCAAATTATTTCCTGATTTCTGTCAATTGAATATTCAGTTCAGTCAATACTCCTTTGAATCAACTTTCTGATTTTCCTCTACCAGATTAGCCATCTAATATATCATTATTTTTCAATAATATTCAGACAAGAATATTTATTAAATATCTACTCTGTGCCCAGAATTGTGGAAGGTGCAGAATGATGGTAGGAATAAAAACTGACAATCAGCCAGGTGAAGTGACTCATGCCTGTAATCCCAGAACTTGGGAGGCTGAGGCAAGAGGACCTCTTGAGCTCAGGAGTTTGAGACCAGTCTGGGCAACATAGTATAACCCCCATCTCTACAAAAAATTAGAAATTAGCTGGATATGGTGCTGTGTACTTGTGGTCCCACCTACTTGGGAGGCTGAGGTGACAGAATAGTTTGAGCTCCAGAGGTCGAGGCTGTAGTGAGCCATGATTGTGCCACTGCACTGCAACCTGGGTGACAGACCAAGGCATTGTCTCAAAAAAAAGAAAAAAAAAAAAAACCGCTCGAAGCCTAATAATGGATAATGTTTATTGAGTACTTATATGCTAGAGAGTATTTTCAAAGCCTTACATGAATTACCTTATTTTATTTCTCACAATAACCCAATGAAGAAAACTATTATAATCCACCATTATATACTATATATTGTACACTGTTTATTATATTGTTAAATGATATAGCATAACATTTAATATTATATGATTGATAGATTATAATGATATGCAATATCAAATATATTAGATATTGTACATAATTTTATAGATAAGGAAATTAAATTTTAATGAATTAATTAAATAAAATTTAATTTCCTTATCTATGAAATTTTGAGACAGAGTCTCTCCCTGTTGCCCAGTCTGGGGTGCAGTGGTGTGATCTCGGCTCACTGTAACCTCCATCTCCATGGCTCAAGTGATCTTCCCACCTCAGCCTCCCAAGTAGCTGGGACTATAGGCATGTGCCAGTCTGCCTGGCTAATTTTTGTATGCACATATTTTTGATAGAGATGGGGCTTTGCCATGTTGCCCAGGCTGGTCTCAAACTCCTGGGCTCAAGTGATCCACCAGCTTTGGCCTCCCAAAGTGCTGGGACTACAGGTGTGAGCTACAGTGCCTGAATGGAAATTAAGTTTTAGAGAAATTAAGGAAATTGCCCAAGGTCAGATTACTGATAAGTGACAGACAGGATTTGTATCCAGCATGTTAGACTCCAGAGCTTAATTGCTTAATTTTTTAGATGGCTTTCTGAGGGATTTACTACATAGCTGGAGAGAGACAAGACACATACACCACACCCCAAAACCCCACCAAAAGCTGTACAAAATAGTACTGGACAAAAGTCATAGTTTATGCTTAGCCCCATGTCTGTCACTTCAAAGGCATGCATTTTAGGGTGTGGAATAGACTAAATAAGTGTCAAAGAGCATGGATCAGGGCCTTAGTGCTGTAGGAATTCAGATGAGATCAATGAGATGTAATGTTGCTAAGAAAGGCCTTGTGAAAAAGGTGGACTTTCAGGCTGGAGCATGGCAATATTTAAATAGGAAAGTCCAAAAAAGCATGAGCAAAGACCAAAGGTAACAGTGAGTCGTGGATGTATCTCCAACAGGTAGGAGATCATTTGGCTTACACAATGAATACATGCTGAGAAAGGTGAAAAATGTCAGAGAGGACAGGAAAGCCCTGAGACTGATACCTTGGAAGCTTGACTCAGCAGTCTAGATTTAATGTGAGTGATGGTAATAATGGTGACAATAACAATAAACAATAAATAAGCTTTACAGTTGGCCCTGTGCTTTCAAAGATATAATCTTAATATATGCGTTTGTAGAATATTAATGTGGCAGAAAATGGATTGCAGTAGAGGGTGCTTAGATTCAGTGAGGCTCATTAGGACATTACTATTAGCCAGAAGTGCAAAAAGGAGAGTTTGAGCTAGGGTCTGGGTAATTAAGGGGACCTGGAGGATGTAATAGCTATTAAATGTCTACTATGTGCCAAAGACATTAAATAAGCTGTGTTAATGTTCAAAAGAATTATATGTTATATATGGTATTCTGACATGAGCTCAAGGCCTGATTCCAACACTTACCAATTGTGTAACATTAGATAAGCTATTTAAATGTTCACTGCCTCATGTTGAGCATCTATCAAATGCCAGCATTGGAGTAAGTCTAGGAAAAGAATGGTGAAATAAACAGTCACTGTCCTTGTACTTATGAAACTTACAGTCTATGAGGAAGACTGATATTAATATGTAAATATATAGTTTTCCATTGGTACATTAAAAGTTACCACCAATTTAGTGGCTTAAAACCATCAATCAATCACTTAAAAAAATCCCAGTAGTTTATTTCTCACAGCTCTGTAGTTCTGAAGTCCAGACTGGCTCAGCTTGTTTCTGTGCTCCTGGTTTCACAAGACAGAAATCATGATATCTGTTACCTGGGCTCTTATTGGATGGCTTTGGGAAGAATTGGCTTCTGAGCTCATTGAGATTGTTGGCAGAATCTAGTCGCTTGTGGCTGTGGGACTGAGGCCCCTGTTTTCTTACTGGCTGTCCACTGGGGGCCTCCCTTAACTCTGGCAGAACTCTCTCCAGTCCGAGCACCCAGGCCCCTGTATCTCAGAGGCAGCACGGCAGGCCAAATCCTTCTCACACTTGGAATCTCTGACTTCTCTTTATACCACAGCTCTCTGACATCCTCCTTTACTTCCATCTAGAGAGTGTTCTTTCCTTTTAAGAACTTCTGACTAGATTGGATCCACCTGGATAACTCAGGATACACGTTGTATTTTAAAGTCCATAACCTTAATTCCAACTGCCAAGTCCCTTTTACCATGTAACATAACGTATCACAAATTCCAGACATTAGAACATCTCACAGTGGGGGAGGGAAGGGGGGTGTGTGTGTGTGTGTAAGGGATGGAGGACATTATTTAGCTTACCAAAACTTCCAAAACATATCACAAATATGCTTAGTTATCTTTATTTCCACAGCCCCAAACCGGTCTTTCATATGGACTGTTACAATAGACCAAATTAGTCTTCCATTTAGATTATTCCTGTGGACTTCTAAACAGTTTATCTGCTTTCGTTCTTGCCCTTTTCTAATCCTTTCTCAAGGAGCAACCATAGTGATCCTCCAAAATATGTTGCTCAGGTCCTCTCTACAGCTTCCATTGTTCTGACAGCCAAGTTCCTCATTCTGACCACACAGACTTGTGGGACTGACATATTTTTTCTTCTTCAGCCTTTTTTTGTTTCACTCTACCTTCACTTCATCAGGCTGAAGTAACAATAACCTACTTGTAATTTCTAGTATAGACCAGTATTTTCTCACTCCTGAGTCTTTGCCCATCTAGAATTCTATGTCCATGGTGCTTCCTCTACTATCCTACCTCTTCCCAACAACCTAGTTTTAGCTTTCTCCATTCTTTTTCCATCAGTTCTGAACTTAAAAATCTTTCTGTTGACATATCATTAGAAATTGGTCCCCACATGTTTCATATATCATACTCTCCCTGCTCATAATGTCGATTTGTAATGATAACATAAACACAGCACTTACTTTATACCAGGCATTGTTCTAAAAACTTTAAATATAGTAACTCATTTAATTTTCTCAAGAATCTTATGAGGTAAGTACTATTATTACCTTCATTTTACAGGCGAAGAAACTGAAGCACAGAGTTGTTAAATAACTTGTCCTAAATGACAGCTAATAGGTAGAAGAACCAAAAGAATCCAGCTCCATAGTCTACCCTCCTAACTAATACGTAACGTTGCTGTTATCTCTAATGAGGTGTGCATGTGTTTTCTTATTGTAGTTGGTAGAATGATGTCCCCCCAAAGAAGTCCACACTTCAATCCCAAAACCTGTGAATGTCACAAAGCATGACAAAAATGAGTTTTGTAGATGCAATTAAGGTTATCACTCAGCTGGCTTTAAGGAAAAGTATACTTAATTATCCAGGCAAGTCGAGCAAATTACATAGGCCCTTCAAAAGCAAAGAATTGTGTCCAGCTGGAAGCTAAAAGATGCAAGGGAAAAGGAAATCAGAGAGATTCAAGGAATGAGGGAGACTGAAGTCATGGTTATTGGAGGGTCCATTTGGAAAGCATATGAATAAGGAATGCTGTGTTCAGGAGCAAAGACTGGCCACCAAAATTAACAAGGAAACTGTGACCTCAGTCCTAACCACAAGGAACTGAACTCAGCCAACACTTTAAATGAACTTAGAAAAGGATTCATCCACAAAGCCTCCAGAAGAAAACACATTCCTGCCAACACCTTCATTTTAGTCTTATGAGACTCTAAGCTGAGAACTAGCTGAGTCATGTTGTACCCAGACTTCTGACCTTCAAAACTATAAGGTAATAAATAATTGGGTGTTGTTTTAAGCTGCAGCATTTGCTTTGATTTGCTATATTAGCCATAGAAAACTAATATAGAGGTTAAATAATCAGGGCTTAGTTATGACTGGAAGTAGGAGAAATGAAGAAATGGGGAGTGCTAATAATAAAGATTAGCATTGAGACACTTGGATGTCATTATTTAGTCAACAGAATTTGGGGGGGGATATTCAGTTGAGGGAAGGATTTAGAGCTCAGAAGTTCTTTGTTAAATATATTGTTTGAAATATGTAAACCTGGTAGTCAGATATATCAGTTTAGAACCCATAGACAGGTCCTGGATTTAGAACATGCATTTAGGAGTCATTGACATGCAGCATAATTGCTTAATCTATATACCTGACAGTAGTACTAGTTATGGTGAAGGGTTGCTATGAGACACAAAGGGCATGACGTGTATACAGTACTAGAGCAGTGCCTAGAATTTGATAAGTGCCCAATAAATGTTTGGTATTATGATTTCAAATTTATTTATGAGGAAACTGATGCTCAGAAAGTTTCAGAAACTTGACAATGTGTCTGGAAAATGGTGGAGCCAAGACTTCAACCTAGATCTGCCCATTATGCAGTTTGTTCTCTTTCTCCTGTGCCATAGGAGATAGTGAGTCTTCATTCAAACATGTAGAAGCATCCCTAGGTGTTTTCTTTAGTTGTCAGGGTTCTTGGTTAGAAACATGAGAAACCAAATCTGACTAATTGAATTGGAGAAACGAATGCGTTGGGTGCCTTATAGAATCCCAGAAAAGCTGGGAAACTATGCTAAGAAAATGAGCAGAAACCAAAGGAAGCCACGGGGCAGGAACCAGCCAGAACTATTGGATGAGGGCACCTCTGCCACCACCTGGAACTAAGCTGTGTGGTGGGTACTGTCACCACCAAAGGCTCTGGATGCTGGTTATACTTGTGGTCACTACCAGTCTTTTTTTTTTTTTTTTTTTTTTTTTTTTGAGACGGAGTCTTGCTCTGTCGCCCAGGCTGGAGTGCAGTGGCCGGATCTCAGCTCACTGCAAGCTCCACCTCCCGGGTTTACGCCATTCTCCTGCCTCAGCCTCCCGAGTAGCTGGGACTACAGGCTCCCACCACCTCGCCCGGCTAGTTTTTTGTATTTTTTAGTAGAGACGGGGTTTCACAGTTGCCAGGATGGTCTCGATCTCCTGACCTTGTGATCCACCCGTCTTGGCCTCCCAAAGTGCTGGGATTACAGGCTTGAGCCACCGCGCCCGGCCCACTACCAGTCTTGATCTTGAATGTTGTAGCTATTATTTCTGAAGTGTTTGGAGTAAACTCCCTACTGTCTCTACTTTCTTTGATTCACTCCCTCCATATTAAGCCCTGACTTAGGGCATTTTAGCAAGGATTCTGTTATGGGCCAAATCGTGTGTCCTCGCTTCCCCCCATTGAAGTTCTAACCCCTAGTACATCATAATATAACCTGTTTTAGACATAAGGTCTTTACAGAACTAATTAAGTTAAAATAAAGTTTTTAGGGTCGGCCCTAATTCAGTATGACTGCTATCCATATCAGAAATAAAATTTTGTCATAGTCATATACAAAGGGAAGATCATGTGAAGATAGAGGGAGATGTCCATCTACAAGCTGAAGAAACAGACCTGGAGCTGGTCTTTCCCTCACAGCCTCAGAAGGAAGCAAAACCTCTGCCAACACCTTTATCTTAGACTTCCATTTTCTACAACTGTGGGAAAATAAAAGCTACCCAGTCTATGTATTTATTATGGCAGCTCCTAACAAACTAATACAAATATGAAGGAGATTCACATAGTAATCTTCTTTGTCTGATTCTTCAATTTTACCAATTGACATCCAGGACATCTTTTCTTCTCAGCATTAGAATCGGGTCCAGGACACCAAATATAACTTTTAACCTATACTTTTTCTTCAACAAGTCTCAAAATATCTACATAATATACAGTCCTAATAATGTGGGGGAAGCTTTCTAGAATAATGCAATTTCCCTTATGTAAGGAATGCTAATGAGCAGATTCTTCATATTAGAAAACTGACTATAAGACTAATAATTGTGCTAGTTATGGTAAAGAGTTGTTATGGTAAAGTCTTTAAGAAAGACTTGAACCCTTCAGACAATTTCACCTCTGAAACACTACATTGAAAACTAACTTTGGGTTTTTGTACAAACAGTAGTGTAGTTAGATGACTAAATATATTTCTCTTTAATCTGTCCTGTCTCTGGCATTCCTTTTTCCGGCAAATAAAAGTTCTATCTACCTGATTTCTCAGTCCAGAAACCTGAGTATTTTTTTTTTTTTTTTTTTACTTTCTGATTCACCTTCCCCATTCAATTAATCATTGTGTGCTACTCCTAAAGCAGTAGTCTACCCCATTCATTTTTCTCATGCCCTTTGCTACTATCTGAGCTCAGCATACCATCATCTCTCCCCAAAATTACCACCACAAAATCCCAATTGTTTTCCTTGATTCCAGGGATCATTCCTCCAATCTTTCCTGCATACTCTAGCTAGTCTTCTATGCGGCAAGTTGGTTCTGGAGAGCATTTAAATCCTTCAGTGGTTTTCCATGGCCCTCAGCATAAAGCATAGGAATTTTACAGCATAGTTTACTCAGTTCTTGACTATCTCTCTAGTCTTTGCCTCCTTCTGTGATCTTACCTCTTCTTTTTCCCCCAGTCCTACGCTCTGCTCTGGCCATAACACCAACATTAAATTTCTTTTTGTACTCATTGTCTCCAGGATTTTGTACTTTAAATTCCCACTGTCTGGAAGTTGTCACTCACTCTTTCTTCCTAGAACTCCCATTTTAATGAAAAGTTTTTATTTAGATGTCAGATCTCAGTGCCTCACTTACTAGGTGAATCACACTATGCAAATTACTTAGTCTTATGCTTCAGCTTTCTCATCTGTAAAATGGGGATATCAAAGAATTCTCTTCAGTGGGCCATTGTGCAGAATAACAGAATTAAGTTTTATAAAATGCTTATGATAGCCAAGTGACCATTGTGAGCACTCAAGAAATGGTAGTTATTACTGTTTTTTAATGCCATTCTCTTTGAGCATGATTTCCTTATCATTACCACTCCTGAACTCAAAACTGAGTTTGGAATGCTTCCTGCATACTTACATAGCTCCCTGCATTTTCCCCATGTTAGCTCATATACGTTGTTTAAAGTGTTGGGTGCTTGTCTGTGAGCTCCATGAGGGTACATTTGTATTCCTTATGTAAAGAACAATGTGGATACCTAATGCATTTTTCTTAAATGAATGAGATTCTTCTATTTTCAGTTCTTCCAGAAGAGGCATCAAGTGTGATCTATAATCTACTCTGGTAGGCAACATCTAGAGCTCTAGAATGTTTTTCTAACCTTCTAGATCTGCATAAGCCATAAGTATTAAGCAAAAGATTAGAGAGATACAGCAGTGGTATGGTATAAGTGTCATAAGCAATGATTTAACTACTGGACCAAATTAAACTAATGTTTACTGAGAATCAGTTTGGTGCTAGTCAATTATTATCACTCAGTCTTCACAAATATCAAATGAGTCAAGCATCATTTTACTTATTTTATACATAGGCTATCTATGTAACTGATCTATATAAATAAGAATCAAACATACTATGAGTTTTTTTTGCTCAAAGTCACACAGACAGTGTTCCTTTGAAGCTAATTCTTGACTAAAGTCTTTTCATTTTCCATCTTACCGAGATGGGATAGCCATTCACCTAAGGGGAAGGCAGTGATGACAACATGAAATATTACACATATATATAATAATATTTGGAGATTTTGTTGACATACAAGATTCCAAATTATTAGTTTCTTGTCTTCTTGTGAATTGATCTTTCTGAAAATTACCTGCTCTTAAGCAATCAGAGTTTAACTCTTAGTAAGTTTTTAATAAATACTTGGTTACTGTTTCATGTGTGAATGTTGCTTAATACCTTGTGATACATGTGCAGCACTTCCCAATAAAACAATATAGGAAGAAATGCTTACTTTTTTTTTTTTTTTTTAAGATGGAGTCTCACTCTGTTGCCCAGGCTGGAGTGCAGTGGTGCAATCTTTGCCTCCCGGGTTCATGCCATTCTCCTGACTCAGCCTCCCAAGTAGCTGGGACTGCAGGCACCCGCCACCATGTTTGGCTAATTTTTTTGTATTTTTAGTAGAGACAGAGTTTCACCATGTTAGCCAGGATGGTCTTGATTTCCTGACCTCGTGATCCCCCCGCCTCAGCCTCCCAAAGTGCTGGGATTGCAGGCGTGAGCCACCGTGCCTGGCCTACTTACATTCATTTTTATGCAACAACCAGCCTCAGGAATTAGCAGCTACGTTTTAACAGAAATCATTCTTAACTAATGAGTTCAATCTTTCTCCAGTTGGTATTAAGGTGGCTTTGTGAGATCTGCCTCTTTTGGAGGGGCAATTATACCTAACAGTAACTGAGCTCTCTTGAGAAAGCTGGGTGGTCTTGTTGCCTTTATCAAGAAGCATTCATCTTGCACAAACCTTTTCTGGGTTAAATAAAAAGCCAGTGATGTGGGTGTATCTGAACCCCACGGTGGGCATTTGTCACTTCATATTTCTATGTTTTAATTCAAATCCTACACTGTGGAAACAACATATGACATCCTGAAATAGTTCTGCCAACTCATCCTCTGTTAACTTTAAAAATATCTAACATTTACTGACTGCTTACTATGTGCTGACACTGTGTAAAACTCATTACTGTCATCATCTTACTTAATGCTCATAACAACCCTGATGAATTTGAATGTATTCTCCATTTCACAGGTAACTTGTTCAGACTGCCTCAGCCAGTAAGAGGCATAGCTGAGAATCTAATCTAGGCTGTATCACTGCAAAGTCCATGTTCCTAATCACCATGCTATGTTGCTTTAGTAAAGCGTGCTACTATCCATCCGACACAAGAGAGATGTTAGACTGGAGTAATTTTATCCTAGTCAGAGGCCTAGTGAAAGATCCTTTATTTAATGGTTTTTGTACATTTTGCTGCTAGAAAGTAAATTCCTAGTGCTTTTATTGTCTCTACCTGTTACTTATAAATGTGTTAATAGATTTTAGTCTTGTGTTCTTTGATCAGGGACCATCTTTTATACTTCATGGGTATCTCCAAGTATGTAATGCATTGTTTTGCAGTTGAAAACATAGAATAATGCTTTGCTAATTAAAGTAAATGACCAGAGATGTTGCAGAAAGTCAGGATTCAGACAGATAATTTACACGGGTCTGGACTTTGACCTGTGTTTATCAAATGCACAGGAGTATACATAGGCTATATTTGGCTGCTTTCTAATTATAGGTTGCCTGACTTTTCAGTTGTTCTTTTTCAGTGACATAGGATGAACAAATCAATCAAGCTATGCTTCTTTAATTACAGTGTACCAAAACCAACTTGGGTAGAGGGAGCAAAATTACACGATTTAAGTTACTTTGTAACACATCAAAGAAAAAACCATCTGTATTACATTTTTAACTGTCAAACTTATCAGCAGAAGCAGAATAATTTTTATGTACTTGAGAAATAGCTGAACAAACTCTTTTAATATGATGTATTGGAAAAGCAATGAAGTAGAAGATAGAGATTTATCTGACTTGGATGCTAAGAAATTTAGGGAAAATTTCTCCAGCAACCTCCATTCATGTTAACTTACTGATAATTGGGATACCATAAACTGGATGAAACTCTTGAGTATAATAAGAATGAACCTTCATTTGGCCAGTAAAGATAAATTTTTTTATCTATCCTGCATATCAGCAGGTTTCCGTCAGATTGGTTGTGGCAATGCATGTGATACTGGTTTCAAAAGTACAGAGGATGAAAACAAAAGAACAAGACTAGATCTCATTATATAGACCAGTGAGCCCATGTAATATTATTAGGGAAACTGGGCCCTTGGCAATAGGAAAATATTGCAAATTATTTTACACGAAGAAGGCTCTATTTGTGGCTACTATTTGGTGGAAAGGAGAGAGAAAGGAGACATAGAAAAAGAAGCAGCAGAAGAGAAGTGATAACAAATAAAAGGAAGAGTTGAGAAGGTGTTGAAGTTACAAATGAAAATTATTGGCCACTGCCAGTTGGCTTACTGAAGTTTTTTGGCATTCAAGCTAAAGAAGAGAAATAAATCCCCTATTTGCTTGGTGAAATTATGAAACATGGGGAGTCATGATGGGTCTTGGATTTTGGAGTAAGCAAATAGCATAAAACTAAGGTGCCCAAGTGGTAACTAATTTGGCCTCTGGTTCTCTGAAAGTTGGTGATTGAGATTTTGCTAAGTGTTCATCAAGAAAATGACCTCTCTACAAAGTCCAGTGGCATGACAGACTACCTGTTCAACCAGGGTAACACAGGTCCTACACACATGGAATCAATAGCTCAGCATCCTGGTAGGAAAGGTTATTTTGCAACATTTTATACTAATGCTAAATTAAGGTAGTATGTGTTATAGTTTAACCCAGTGATATAAATCTATTTTAAGAGTTTTTGTCTCATAATACTGAACTTTGTAGGAGTTCCCAAAGACAGAAATGTGTTGAAATGACATTACCATAAAAAGTAATATAAAATTACTGGTGAATATGGATGTTTCTAATTTGTAAGACATATAGAAATCTGACTTTTAGCTTTATAGACATACCTCTACATAGGGTGGTTCAAATTAAAGCACTACTATTAGTATACATTTTCATTTTATTACACTTTATTATTTTTTAACCCATATTAATAACATCTTTCCCCTGGTCACCAAGGAACAGCTGTAGAGCATAGTGATTAAGGCTCGTATTACAGGTATTAAGCATGACAACTCTGAAACCAGACTAAGTCAAATCCAAATTCCATTATTTCTGGCTCCTTAGTCACTCTGAGCTTCATGTTCATTGCCTGTGAAATAGTAACAAAACAGTTGATCATCTTTTTGGTATTCCTGTGAGGACTAAATGAGTTAATATTAAGTATTTAGAATAGTGCCTGGTACATATATTTTAAAAATATCAGTGATATGGTTTGGCTGTGTCCACACCCAAATCTCATCTTGAATTGTAGTTCCCATAATTCCCATGTGTCATGAGAGGGACCAAGTGGGAAGTAATTTAATCATGAGGGCTGTTACCCTCATACTGTTCCCATGATAGTGAGTGAGTTCTCACAAGATCTGATGGTTTTATGAGGGACTTTTCCCCCTTTGCTTGACACTTCTTCTTCCTGCTGCCATGTGAAGAAGGACATGTTTGCTTCCCCTTCTACCATGACTCAGCATGAGAACGGACTAACACAATCAGCTATCATTACTATTGTGCTCAAGAGATTATACTTCATACTTAATCATTATAATTTCTGAAGGGTTCAAATTTTTGTTCAATTTTATTTGCCTACCACTCATGTGTAGTATCCCTTCCAACAGAAGAATGTGTATTCTCTGTTTATTACACATTTCCTTGATGAATTTTTCTGAGTTTGGATGTTTGTCTGAAGACCAGCCCACCCACAGACCAGAAACAGTCTTGATTTTCAGATATCTGTGTCTATTTCTCAGAATGTACAACCTGATCTGGACATGAAAAAAACTCATTGTTTATAGTTGACACATCTAGATACCTTGGAGGATAAAAGGAGTGCTAACTGATTGGATATAAAGACAAAAAGTATGAACCAGAATGTCCTGGGCAACATGGGAAATATAATCACTCCACCTGTAGTTTACTCCTGCTTTCTGTTAAGGGACATTTGGAGAATACAAACATTTGAAGTAGTTTTATATCCTCTGAGATTCACTTGGCTGAGTATTATCTTTTCCTCCCTTTATTTTATTTTCTTCTTCTTCTTGCTATTTTTTTGTTCTATTTTTCTTTGAAACACTTCGTCACAGAAAGGGAAGGGAATAAGATTCAGAGACTGAAAGATGCACTTATCTTTATATAACCTGACGTTTTTGCCATTAAAGTAGAATTTGAGAAGTGTCATGGATGAGTAAAGAAAAACACATCAGAGAGGCTACTTACAAAAAGTAAAAGAAATTTCAGAAGCTTACTAGACCAGAATAAATAATGTGAAGGGAGATGACATGGAAACCCACAGCACTAGTGAAGGACAAGAATTTCCCTAGAGAAGAGACAATGGAGCATCATTAAGCTGTGTCACTGAGAGACAAAGGGATAAAGAAGAAAAAATAAGATTTTAAAAGGTATGTGCTGAGTTTGGGAGGAGGGTTTCAGGAGACAAGTTGAAATTCTGGAGTCCAAGTAAAGTTCTGCAAATGGCTCCAAAGCCTACCTCATTTGATATCATCAAAAGCCCGAAGGGGCCTCTTGCGCAGTTGGAGAGGGGCCTTCATTGTACTTGAATATCTCAACAACTACTAATTAGTATCTGGGAAATTAATTTATGCCATAAATGCTTTTAAAATTGTGCTTATCCAAAATCTCTAATGATCTGTGAACTGCACAAATAAATATGTTCTTTAATCACCCCTTAACAAAAATTAGCTTGTTTGTTATTTTCTACTTGATGTTTGCATATTATCTCTATTTTAACCTGACTTTCCTGGAAAGACTACCTCAGTAGTCCTTTCACTAGCACTCAAGTGCTCCTCACTAGACAAAATAATCCCCCCGCCATGCGCACGCACATGCACGCACACACACATGCACACACACACGCATCCTCTTTTATAAAAAATAAAAACACACAACATTTTTTATAAAAGGTATGAAATTTGTCTCAATGAGAAGTGCAGAACTGGTCAGGTTGGGCTTTGCAGCCGTGGGAACAAGCTGTAGGGGAAAATGTTGACTGAAATAAGCAGAATGGGGGCTCTAGTGAGGGGCTATATTCAATCCCTCCCACAGGATCTAGACATATTTTATTTTCTCAGCTCCCAGATTCATTCTTTACACACCTCTTTGGTCCCTGTTGAGAAGCGCTGAGAGGCGGGCAGCACAAACCATGTGTTGATGCACACGTTTTGTTTGCATCCGCTTATGTCTACCTCTCTCAATACCATGCTGGTCAGAGGTGAGGTGAGCATCTTTCATTGGAAGCCTAGTCTACATATGTTCCAAACAGTCACAACCTGACACTTTTCTCCTTATATAGACTTTTACTGGCTAATCTTCTGATATAATTACTTTGGTTCCTTTTTCCTTCAGTTTTTCTTGTTGGAGGTTATGATGGGCAGGTAAAGTACTAAGAGGTTTTACAGATCTGCCCAGATAAGAAGGAACCATGTGTTAGTGTTGCTGCATAGTTACCTATAAATTACTCAGAAGTTGAACATTTACTGTCTCTGCTACCTCACCAAGGCAAGGGGTTTGGGCCTTAAGTGCTTCTAATTGACTAATATGTACATCAATATTTCATGCTAAGAAAAAGGAAGCACTACTCTTGGAATCAAAAGACCCAGATTGAAATCTCAGCTCCATAGCTTACTTATGAGATAATTTTATATGTGTTATTTAAACACTTCAAACCTAAATTTGCTTGTACAAGTAACCTCTGTACTACTTTGCAAGGCTGTTGTGAGGATTAAATGAGAAAATGAATGAGAAAATATTTTAGTAACCGCAAAACATGATATGAAAATCAAGTATAGTTCTAAGCAAGGGTTCAAAGTCAAAGATTTATATGACTGAAAAAGAAAATCTATTATAGGGTTCTGGGTAATGTATATTCTCTGTCCTTTCGTGAAATGTTCAGTTTGTTATAAGTGACACCTTCATTCCACTCACTACCTTTTAACTTAAAAAAACTCCAGACAATCCTGGAGATACGATCATGTTTTCAATTCATGTAGACTTTTGATAACATCTTTCCTCATCTCTTAGTTTTAATCTACCTTGGATGCTTTAATTAACTATATTTTCTATTTTCTGCTCATGACCTTCATATAACGTCTCATCAGATTCAAAGCTACAACTACTCCTTTGCATTTTGCATTATGCTCTATAGTTTAAAAAAAAAAAACAAAACCCTTTTTCCATGGGTTATTGTATTGGATCCCCAAAATAATCCTACGAAATAAATAGAGATTACTCTTTTTAAAATTTGCTTGCGTGAAAACTGAAACATACAAGGATAGTAATTCATTTTTGACTCAAAGTTTTTCTTTAACCCATGAGAATGCCATTATTTCAAGTTGTTTCAGGTATGCCTTAAGTATCTTCTTATATATTGAAATCTCAGTATATTCTAGGCCTTATGCTAAGCAGTTTGCACAATTATATTGAATTATAAGAATTTTATGAGAGAGGAATCATTTTTCCTGCTGCAATTGAGTAAACTGAGGCACAGATAAGTAATTTACCTAAAGTCAAGGAGCTAGATAGTAGGAGATCTAAAACTTGCTTCTGGTTTAGTCTGATTCCAAAGTCAATACTATTAACCACTACGTTCTATTCCCTCTCTAATTTATCTCAGGTTTCTTACTTTTCTCAAAGTAGGCCTTATTAACTTCCTTTGACCACTCTTGCCACTTTCATCACTGAGTCTGCTACAACTCTGCATTTATAATGACTAATTTATAAGTCTGAAGCAAAAGTTCACTTTCAACCTAATCAGTCTGACTTGTACATATGGGAAAACAAAGTTAACAGGCAAACCTTAACATAAACCCTGGACAAATACGCATGGGACAGACCCAAATCAACATAGTACAGGCCTACAAGACTGAACTGAGATTTGAACCACTAGCACAAGACTGAGCCTAACCTCGGAAACATACATGTGAGGGCACATTCAAACTAGCATAGCAAAGAAAACTAAAATCAGTTCTGAATTACCTGTATATATCTCAACATAATCTCCAAATCATGCATATTTATAGTAGTCATTATCAAGAATAGCAATAATTTAGAGAACTGAACTGAAATTTGAACCATCATCCACAAAAAGTAATATAGAATTTGATTTCTTGCTAATACAAAAATAACAACATCCTGCAGATTGTAATAGATAACAAAGTTTAAGACACAACCCAAAATTACTTGACATACAAAGAACCAGGCAAATGTAGCCCAACTCAAAGAAAATAAAAGCAAAAGATACCAACACTAGGATGACATAGATGAAATAGGTCTTTCAAAAACTTTAAGGAATCTATACTTAGCTCCTTCATAAATTGTAAAAAATAAAACAGAAAAACATCAAAAATACAAAAGCCTCACACATATGAGATGAATTAGGAGATAAGTAAAACTCAACAAGAAATAAACTAAATTGCCATTTTAGAACTGGAAATACAATATCCAAAACAAAGAATGCACTGGATAAACACAAAAGCAAAATGGATATGATAGTGAAAAGAACAGAGGTTTAAGAAATGACCAGCCTCTGGAACATATGGGATGGTATCAAATATTGAATATATGTATATTTGAAGTTCCACAAAAGGGGTGGGGTGGGAGAGATTGCTGTAGGAAAAAAAATCAAAATATATGGCTGAATGCTTTCAAGTTTTCATAAAAGTCTTGCATTTATAATTTCAAAATGCTTGGTGAATCCTAAAAATAATAAACTCAAAAGACACCAATACTAGACACAAACTGCTCAATTCAAATATAAAAAAGGTATTGCAAGCATTTAGAGAAAATTGTGTCCGGAATTGGTGGGTTCTTCCTCTCGCTGACTTCAAGAATGAAGGTGCGGACCCTCGGGGTCAGTGTTACAGTTCTTAAAAATAGTGTGTCTGGAGTTTGTTTCTTCAGATGATCAGATGTGTCCACAGTTTCTTCCTGCTGGTGGGTTTGTGGTCTCGCTGACTTCAGGAGTGAAGCTGCAGACCTTCTGGGTGAGTGTTACAGCTCTTAAAGGCCGCGTGTCTGCAGTTGTTCATTCTTCCCGGTGGGTTCCATGGTCTTGCCGGCTGGCTTCAGGAATGAAATTCCAGACCTTCCTGGTGTCACAACTCGCAAAAGCAGTGTGGATCCCAAGAGTGAGCAACAACACAACAACATTTATTGGAAAGATAGAAAGAACCCAGCTTTCACAGGGTGGAAGAAAATTAGAGCCTGTTGCCTCTGGCTGGCCCGTGCAGCCTGCTTTTATTCCCTTATCTGGTCCCACCCACATCCTGCTGATTGGTTCATTTTACAGAGAGCTGATTGGGCTGCTTTACAAAGCTGATTTGTCCATTTTGACAGGGTGCTGATTGGTGCATTTACAATCCCTGAGCCAGACACAGAGTGCTGATTGGAATATTTACAATCCTCTAGCTAGACATAAAAGTTCTCCAAGTCCCTACTAGATTAGCTAGACACACAGTGCTGATTGGTGCATTTACAAACCTTGAGCTAGACATAGGGCGCTGATAGGTGTGTTTACAAACATTGAGCTGGACACAGAGTGCTGATTGGTGTATTTACAATCCTCTAGCTAGACATAAAAGTTCTGCAAGTTCCCACCAGATTAGCTAGATACAGAGTGCTGATTGGTGCACATACAATCCTCAGGCTAGATAAAAAAGTTCTCCAAGTCCCCCTGTGACACAGGAGCCCAGCTGGTTTGGCCTAGTGGATCAGGCGCCAGGGAGGGGGTGGAGCTGCACCTGCACTCCTCAGCCCTTGGGCGGTAGATGGGACTGGGCACCACAGAGCAGGGGGCGATGCCCATCTTGGAGCCCACCAGGGGCGGGGTGGGGGTGGGCTCTGACATGGTGGACTGCAGGTCCCAAGCCCTGCCCCGCAGGGAGGAGGCTGAGGCCTGGAAAGAATTCAATTGCGGTGCATGCGGGCAGGCACTGCTGCGGCGCTGGGGGACCGCGGGCAACCTCCGCAGCTGCTGGCGCTAGTGCTAAGCCCCTCACTGCCCTTGGGGGCGCGGCCCCGGCAGGCGCGCTCTCTGGGCTCCGAGTGCGCAGCCGCGAACAGCGCCAGTTCCCGCCGGCGCCTCTCCCTTCACACCTCCTGGCAAGCAGAGGGAGCCGGCTCCAGCCTCGGCCAGCCTAGAGAGGGTCTCCAATAGTGCAGTGGGGGGTTGAAGGGCTCCTCAAGCCGCGCCAGAGTGGACGCCGAGGCCTAGGAGGCGCGCCAAGAGCGAGGGCTGCAAGCACGTTGTCACCTCTTAAGATGACATATTACTTATAGGAAAACAAAGGTTAGACTTTTTTTGTTTGTTTGTTTGTTTTTTGAGAGGGAGTCTCGCTCTGTCACCCAGGCTGGAGTGCAGTGGCATGATCTTGGCTCACTGCAAGCTCTGCTTCCCTGGTTCAGGCCATTCTCCTGCCTCAGCCTCCCAAGTAGCTGGGACTACAGGCGCCCGCCACAACCCCGGCTAAATTTTTGTATTTTTAGTAGAGACGGGGTTTCACCGTGTTAGCTAGGATGGTCTCCATCTCCTGACCTCGTGATCCGCCCGCCTTGGCCTCGCAAAGTGCTGGGATTACAGGCATGGGCCACTGCTCCGGGCCTAGACTGTTGATTTCTCATCAGAAACTGCCAAAGCCAAAGACTACATCTTTAAAGTACTGAAAGGAAGACAAAAAATTCTTGCAAACCATAATTCTGTATCCAGTGCAAATATCCTTCAGTATTGAAGGTAAGATAAAGAAATTTTGACATGATATAAAACTAAGAGCATGTGTCACTAACAGATATTTACTAAAGGAATGATAAATTCTAAGTAGACTGAAGTTAGGTGTGTATATTGTAATCCCTAAAGAACCACTTAAGTCATGTCAAATCAAAACAAAACACAAATATAGCACTAAAAAGCCAGATAATAAATCAAAATGGAATACTAAAATTATTCAAAGGAAAAATAGGAAGGAGAGGATATGCAAGCAAAAACCAAAGAAGACAAACAGAAAATAAATAAGAGAATGGTAGGTCTAAATCCAACTATATCAATAATTACATAAAACATTATTGGTTTCGTTACTCCAATTTACAGACAGAAATGAGCAAAGTGGATAAAAACAAGACTGAACTATATGCTGCTACAAGAGCTACACTTAATATATAAAGACACAAATAAGTTTAAAGTAAATGAATGGGAAGAATCGATATGAAATGCAAATAGCATAAGAAGGCTATAGTGGCTATGCTAATATCGATAAAATAGACTTTAAGATAAATAAGATTACAAAGAATGCATTTTAGACTAATAATAAGATAATTCATTAGGAAAATCATTGATATGCAGTACATAAATAAAAAATATACAGAATTAAATGCAATTATTTTTTCTCATGGGAGATTTCAACAACTCTCAGTAATTGATAGACCAATGTGACAAAAAGTCGATAAAGACAAAGAAGATCTCAATAATTATAATGAACCACTTTAATTAAATTTTAATTATATTAAATTTATATTTAAAAATATATAATTATTATATTTAATTATAATTATATAATTATAATTATATAGAGCAGTGTATCCAATGACTGAAGAATGCATATTGTTCCCCAGTACATGAAATGCATACACTGAGACTACAATCTGGAGTACAAAACAATGCAGTGAATTTTTTAAAAGCTGAGTAATACAGAGTGCATTTTCTCACATCAGGGGAATTACATTAGAACCAAATAGCAGTAACTGTAGAGTTAAACTTCATTTAAATAAAAATTATACATATAAATAATTCATGGGTCAATGCTCAATTACAAGAAAATCTATAGAATATTTTGAACTAATAATTAAAATACAATATATCAAAATTTTTAGGAGTGGCTAAAGCACAGGTAAGTAGAAAACATAACTTCAAATGCATTTATCACGAGAAAAGAAAGATCTAAAGTTCATAATTTAAGGCCCATATTAAGAAACTAGAAAAGGAATAACAAAGTCGAAGAAAGATTTTACAAAGAAAACCCAGAAATCACTGATATTAAAAAGAACAGATGGTAGAAAAGAATTAGTAAAAATCTGTTTTTTTAAAAAATGAAAATTGGCAAACCTATGACTAGAATATCACAAGTAAAAGAGAGAGAACATAAATCAACAATATCAGTAATCAATGCTTAATGTGCAGGATTTGTTACAATAGACTGTATACATTAAAAGAACAAGAGAATATTATAAACAACTTTGGACTTACAAATTTGACGCTTTACGTGAAACAGACAGATTTCTTTCTTTTTTTTATTATACTTTAAGTTCTAGGGTACATGTGCATAACGTGCAGGTTACATATGTACGCATGTGCCATGTTGGTGTGCTGCACCCATCAACTCGTCAGCACCCATCAATTCATCATTTATATCAGGTATAACTCCCCAATGCAATCCCTCCCCCCTCCCCCCTCCCCATGATAGGCCCCAGTGTGTGATGTTCCCCTTCCCGAGTCCAAGTGA
>NC_045446.1:48144671-48267978 GCF_002776525.5 Piliocolobus tephrosceles
TGTGTGTGTGTGTGTGTGTGTGTGTGTGTGTGTGTGTGTGTTTGGCTATAATGTGACAATAATTGGCATTTGAAATGAAAGCAACTGAAGTATGATTGATCAAATGGTGATTATTAATTCATAAAAGCCTTGGTCAGATGTCTAATATGGACTTTATTAAGAGGTTTAAATGGCTTTGACAAATATATCTCTGCATTTTCATTCACACAAGTGGAGAATGAACTGGCCGTTCCAAGGAGCCACATACTAGCCATGACTGGCATCTAAAAGAAGGGGTTCCTCTGAATCACTTCACAGAATTCTTGTAAACATTAAGTGAGATAAAACATCTTTCCTGGAGGAAGGAAGGGATCTAGAAGAAAGGTAAAGAGGAACTCTCTTCCCTGCCCTGCCCCATTTATTTTATCCTTTTCCGTTTATTTCAGCATAAATATATTGAGCAGCTCTATTCTGGGCATTGTACTAGCAATGGGTATGCAGAAAAAATTGAGATTTAGCTCTTAATCAAAAGATTCAGCTTTATTGAGATAAAATAAATATACCATATAATTTACCCATTTAATGTATACAGTTCAATTGTTTTTAATATATTCCCAGGTTTCACAAGATGTATCTTAGTTTGAGACTCATAAACATTTTTTAGTTCACAATTCCTCAGGTTCAGAAGGAAGAAAAATCTCTTTGGTCCCATTCCTAAATCTGTTCCTTCCTTCAGGAAATAGTACCTACCAGTTATTAAACACCACCTCAATATTGTGAGCCCAGCACTATGCCTTGGTACCTTACAAATATTATCTCATTATGTGCTTTCAATAACCCTGAAAATCCATTTTTTCCCACCTTATATACAATGACAATAATCTGAAATACCTAGCATTTGTTGAGTACAATTATTATGTCTTTTAATATATGTAGAAATTTACTGCTGTAGATATCATTTTCCTTTTCTCTCCTTTCCCCATTAGTTATTAACTATGTAACTTTTGCCTCATGCTTGTCCTTACGCTCTTGACTCTTACTGGGCTTCCTAGTGAAGGAAAGAGATAGAGGAACAATTAGGATTTTCAGGAGTCTGATGGTGATCACGAAGACTGGCTGATTTACTTTACACACATTTTTAAAAATATAAATATAGGGAGAGAGAATACCCTTGTGCAAACAGATAAAAGGTGAATGCAAGGCTGCTGAAGGGCTACGGCAAAATAATAGCTGTTTCCAACCCTCAGTTCCAATTTAAAGAAATATAAAAATATTTTATTTCCATGAACTTTTAGATGTTTGTTTTCCACCTACGATTTGCTTTTTCCTTTTCAGCTGATCCACCTAACCCTCTTCGCAGTTAGCTAACTTCTCTATACTATGAGATAATTCCTGCACACATATTTCTGTAATAACCCTGTCCTATTTTTTAAAAAAATACTTCTCACCTGAGGATAAACTTGTCCCTTTGTAAAATAAAATAAAAAAAGACTTTTTTAAAATGCCACATGAAAAATGTGCTGAAGTATCAGTGGTAAGGGTAAGGAATAGAAAGAGACTTCTGTAACTTTGGACAGCTGTATAGCTAGAAAAACCAAAACAAAACAGTTTTCTCCAAACCCCAGCACACAAAAATATTCAGGTTGGCTAACTTTCTGGCACTGATTTAGATCATTTATATATTTTCTGGTGAACAATGAACATTGGCTACTGAAGCTAACTTTTCTGCTGGTTCTAAACTAAAGGACAGTGTTTTTTATGATGTGCTTCTTTTTATATTATGGCAAGAGTGTTGCTAATAAAAGCGTCCAATTAAAAGAAAAACTTTACCAAGCCTAATAATTAGTCATTGAATCTTAACTAATTTAAATGAAAGGTGTAAATGAGTAAGGGGTTTAAAGGTTTGTTTTTGAAGCACTTAAACTGCTTTATATTTAAAAAATCCAACAGTTTTAATCTTGCAACTTCACGTTAGTTCCTTTGACAATTGTTTCTTTAATGCTTTGTTTAACCAGTATTGTTTAATCAGAATTGTACTTTTTATTTGTCCTACTAAATTACTTATATCTTATTTTAATTAGTATATTTTATTTGTCCTACTAAGCATCATATGCTGTCCTGAGTTTGGGATTTTTTTTCTCCAGTAGCTTGCAAAGAAATGTATATTCTAATGGTTTTATTTTATTTTATTTTTCTAGGAATCAGAGAATAATAAGTTATGTTCCCTATATTCCTTCCGAAATACCTCTACCTCACCACATAAGCCTGACGAAGGGAGTCGGGACCGCGAGATAATGACCAGTGTTACTTTTGGCACCCCAGAACGCCGCAAAGGGAGTCTTGCCGATGTGGTGGACACACTGAAACAGAAGAAGCTTGAGGAAATGACTCGGACCGAACAAGAGGGTATGTGTGGACTTCACTGTTGGGTTCTTTTTTTTTTTCTTTTTCTTTTAAAGATTCCAGGCCTTTAAAAAAAAAAAAAAAAAAAAAAAAAGGGGGGATTTCAAGGGCCAGAGAAGTGCATAATTGGCACTAGGTAGGAAAAAGTTATTCAGAGGTTACCATGGTAATGGCAGATTGTGATCCATTAGGAGTGTTAAACAGATAGCTCCGTTTTTCTAAAACTTTGTGCATTTTGTTTGGTTCTTAAGATAACAAATTAAGATTTTAAACTGACCATAATCCTACTCTGGAAAAACGTAATAAGGGATTTTTCCTAGCTGCAACTTTATTTTTCATTTTTTCTCCCCTATTTCCTTGTGGTGAATAGTATTTCTTTATAAAAATGTCAACTGTTTAAAAGACAAAATTAAAAAGATTTCTCTTCATTTTTATAAATATATTATTTTATCTCCTAACATTGTAGAATACAGATTAGAGGGCTTCAAATATTGTTAAAACTGAAAGTATATGAGTGACTTTTTTGATACATGACATATCTTGCAACATCCCACGTCTACCTTCTCTATGCTGTACAAGAGTTCACTCAGGTTCAGGTACATGGTAGAAAACAGAAATGAAGGAAGACTCTCCAATAATATTTTTAAACAAAGTAAATCAAGTCTAAGTGATGATTATACTATGTTGCACTTTCAGTTTTTATGTACCGATTTTAGGCCTTAAAATGTAGAGTAATTAATAGCTCTGGATTTATTACTAGCATTGCAAGTTAACTTGATACTTTTGTGATACTATAGACAAATTGGGATTTGATATTAGGGAATTTTTCATGTAACTTAATTTTATTCCTTTGAGGGCTCAAAAACTTAAAAGATTCCAATTAATTTTTGTAGAAGTCTTTCTAAAATATATTGCATGCTTCCCTGTTTTACTAATCAGGTAATATGACACAAAGTGTTTTTTTGTTTTTTTTTTTTTTTTTTTGATTATCTAGAGTCATAATACAGTAGACTAGGAACTTCAGTATCCTTCAAACAATTATGTGACCCTGGATAAATTCTTCAATGTACTCGAGCCACACAATTTAAAATTTGGTTACTGACTTTGCAACTTAAACATTTTGAGGATTAATAATAATAAATGAATATGTCTTTAACTATAAACTATATAAATATTAACTATAAACTTTATAAATTTGACTTGTATTATATTATATATAATATACATAACTGATATATTATAAATGTCAATTATTTTACTGTACTATAATAATGCCCCTAGTGATCATTGAGATTATTGGTACTTTGATTTTACAGCTATTTTTCTTTTCAATTATGAAACTTAAGAGTTCTTATGTCTGCTTGATATATATATCTTTTATGTATATGTATATTTTTTGGGTGTGTGTGTTGGTTTCTCCTTCAATATCAGGTTGCAGGCTATTATTTCTTGCTTAGCTGTAAATAATTTCTAATTTTCTCCTATTTACTTATAGATTATAAAATTAGATAATCAGGACATTCTGGACTGTATTTGAAATATGAACAAGTAGGTTCTGGAGGTGTTGCTGAGAGATTCTGGGAAATACATATGATCTTTAGTGCACAAACTACATGCTGACACTTTTGGCTTCTGAGACTTTTTTTTCCACATTCTTGTTCTGAATAATGGGGATTGCCAGATAATTATCTACTGAATAAGTAAGATCACTAGATTACTTTTAATTGTAATCCACCAAAAGATGGTTTTAGTTCTATAAGTAAGTGGTTTTCAAAATACTTTGGTGGACTCTTTAATGTAAAAATAAAGACATTGGTGATGATTTTTTTTCCTGAACTACTAGGGAATTTTAAATCATTTTTTCCTTGCAAGTAATGGTTAATTTTCTATTTGTCCTCTTTATTACCATGTGTTACAGTTGATTTTGTACAAGAGAGACACTTACAAAATGAGACAGTAGTCCTTTAAGAGTCATTTATTACTGTATTTCTACTAGTAATGAATGTTTCATACTCTACAGATCTTTTTTTTGCAATATGTATGTTTTAGACATCAGAAATTCAGGCATCTTTAGTATGTATTAATGTAAGTAATATAAATATATTAAATGCAGATATGAAATGACCAAAAACATGCTCATCAAATTTGCCAATCTCACAAATCTGGAACAGTGAATATAATGCATTAAAGAAACAAAGCTTAAAACGTTTTGACAAAGTGAAACTATGAACTTAAAAATAACCTACCAAGATAAAATTTAATAGATCTTATTATCAAGTTCAGAAGTTGTGACCCAAATTCCAGCTGCACAAGTAATTACTGAAGAAAATTCAAATAGCAAGATGAATGATAAAAAAAAAAACAAAAAACAAACAAACAAAAAACCTATGAGTTTTAAAGTCACAGAAAATGCAATGGGGTCAGCATAGTGAAGATTGCCAAAAAATTGCCAGTGCTATTTCAGTCAGTATCACTAGAAGTACAGTATGATGCATTCAAGAAGTGGTAGTCCCAATAAAAACTGCCTGCTCAATAGCATGTTTCTGAAGTATTGTGTTGAGTTCAAAATTACCACACTTTAAGAGGAACTCAGAGGCATTGGGATATTCTCAGAGAACAACTGGTATAATCACAGAGATGAAATTATATAATAAGAAGGATGGTTGAAGGAATTATTAATACTAACCTCAGAGAAAACAAAATCAAGGATGATATGATGGTGTCTTTAAAGATTAAAGTCACATGGAGTAGGGATTGGGTTTATACTGTCTAGCTTCCTGGGGATAAAATACAGATCAGTGACAAGAAGTTATGAGGAACCTGATTATGGTTAATAAGACCAACTAGCTAACAGTTGTACCTATCTATCTATATGGGGTATTCTCCTTTGGAACATAGTAACTTATCTATCTTAGAGATATGCAGCAATCTGTATTGTCATTTTAATAGAGGTGTTGTAGAGGACAGAAGTTTGATGTTTTCTCCAATGCCAAGACTATGAATTTTTATGAACATTCTTATAAAGTATTCCACAGTTTATGGTATACCTTTTTTTACAGCACTTTCCAAGGACTACATAGTATTGTGATTATTTTTCTACATATTCTTCTTCTTTGAAATGCATCTTATTAAAACTCAAGGATTCTTAATTTTTCTTTCTGTGAGTCCCTTTGATAGTCTAGTGAAGCCTACAGATCTTTTTTAAAAATTATTTTAAATGCATAAGGTAGAATAAACAGATTACAGAGAAAATGAATCATATTAAAAGAGTAAATAGGCCAGGCACAGTGGCTCATGCCTGTAATCCCAGCATTTTGGGAGGTCGAGGCAGTGGGCAGATCATGAGATCAGGAGATCAAGACCATCCTGGCCAACATGGTGAAACCTCATCTCTACTAAAAATACAAAAATTAGCCGGATGTGGTGGCTCGTGCCTGTAGTCCCAGCTACTAGGGAGGCTGAGGCAGAAGAATCGCTTGAACCCAGGAGATGGAGGCTGCAGTGAGCTGAGATCATGCCACTGCACTCCAGCCTGGGTGACAGAGCGACACTCTGTCTCAAAAACAAAAACAAAAACAAAAACAACCAAAAAACAAAAAACAGTAAATAATGGAAAACATTTGTGATATGGTAGAATATGCTATTCTACTAATGTATTAAAAAAAAAAAAGCAAGATCTTATAGAGGACCTAACAGTATAATAATTTTGAAGTAGTGATAAGTGTAAAAGATATTTTGAGATATCTCCAAGTATAATGTGATATAAAAATATCAGTTGTGATACTAATTGGTGACAATGTCATAGGAACCACAAATATAGTACAGTTTGTTACTTGCATCCACAATTTAAGGAAATGTAAATTTTCAATACAGGCTAGTGAAAAATAATTTTTCCATAAAAGTTTAGAGACCCCTTGAATTCTATCTGTCTGCTGGAGTTTGTGGACCACGAGTTAAGAATCCCTATGCTTGATGATATGGTACACCCATAATGAATAAAACAATGGTCTCTAACTTTTAATAATTCATATTCTAGTAAGAGATATAAGGCATATAAAAATGAACTCTAATTCAGTGTCTAATATATAATAAATTCCATAGAGCTATATAGATAAAATATTATGGGAATTTACTAGATAGAAAAATTACTTCTGCCTTGGAAGCCATTGGAAACTTCTACAGGGAAATAGGTCTTAGTTGGTCTTGGAGAATGAAAGGATTTATAGACAGAAATTGAGAGGAGAAACATTTCCGGCAGAAAGAATAGGTAGAGAACTTTAAAATGGCCAACAGTTCAGGTTCTAAATTTAAAAAGAAGATGCATATGGGATATAAGACTGAAAAAGTAGGTTGTGTTCAGATCATGGAGGCCCTTTGACTCTTGCCTAAGGAGTTTGAACTTTACACTGAAGGCAATGGAGGAACCACTGACTGTTTTTTAGCATAATAAGGTGATGGATTAGAGCTTTCTTTCCGGAAAGTTAATCTGGCTCCACTGTTTAGGATGAATGGGAGCAGGGAGAGACATTAAGGAAATTGTTTCAAGCTAGAGATAATGAGGGTCTGCTGAACGAAGGTAGCAGAAGTGAGAGGAAGGAAGGGGGATGCATATGGAAAAGATATTAGGAGATATAATTGTTAAGAGTTAATGTTTAAGTGTAGAGACCAAGACAGAAGAATGGTTCAAAGAGTGCTCAGAGTTTTTAAACTCGGGGCAAATAGGAATGTAGTAATACAATTAAAAAAAAGTGGAGGAACATGTTTTGGACATGGGAGCAATGAGAATTTTTTTATTCTGAGTTTGGTATCTTGAGCTTGAATCCTAATTTTGATTATCTACTTGGAGGATAGTATAGAATAGCATAATGGGAGAACAGAAATAATTATAGAAAGAGTCATTAAAAAGTTTAGGATACATTTCTGATTCTCAAATAATTATATTCTACATCTAAGGAGGTATAACAGCTCCACCAATATTTGCCTGACATTAATCCTTTAAAGTTCCAGGTCCATCTCCTCATTTGGGACCTAATTATCTCATTGGACACCTAAAAGCTTTCAAATGAGTTACCCACCTCTCCCTCACATCTACTCCATGGTTTGAGGACCATACTTCATGATTAGCTGAGAGACAAGCCTTTGTGATTGACATAATAAATGATAACCTTTCTTACATTATTCTTGTTCTGGAGAATATTTTTACTCTTTATCAGACTAAATACCTCTCCCTCATTTGCCCTCATCTACAAGAACTGATCTGTAAAAAGTTTATTATGGTCCTTTTAAAAACTAAGTTTGCATGATGAAACAAAAACTCTCCAGGCAGATGCTTTGATCAACCAAATTGTCCATTGTTTAATCTGCTATTCCTTCAAGAAGTGCCCTCTCCTGAGCAGTGATTTGACTAGATTGTCAAACACTGTTGAAAAAAGGTGCTACATCAGAAGTGCCCCCTCTTAAACTGAGACTTATGGGAAGATAGGCAAAGTTTCTGTCTTTTGTAAATTTAACTTTGACTTAGTATTTTAGATAGGTAAATTGGTATGTAGGTAGGTAGACAGATCCATAGATGGATTGAACGATTGAATGTCAGAAACCACCTTTTAAAACACTGTTTATATTGGTGGGTAGAGTGTACAGGAAGGCTTTGATTAATAGATTCAGGTTAAAATACTTCCAAGGCTAAAATTCTTCAGCTATAATAAAATGATGAATTTTAGTTATCCTTGTATCACCCGTCTTGTTGCCAATATAGCTGGGCTCTAACATAAGCGACAGTTGTCAGAAAATGAATACTTTAAAAAGGACTTCTATATCTAAATACATATATTTAATCAGAGAGTCCTTTGGCTTCTGAAAATAAGTTGTCTAATGAGAATTTCATTTGAGCAGCTGTGACTGAGGAGGTCAACAGGCACTGCCTAGGAGAATATGGCCCAGCTGGTTAAATCTGGTTGTTGTCGTGATTTAAATGGTCAAGTGCTGCTTGTAATCCAGGACCGTCTGTTTGTAAAGGGAAGAGTGAGTGCTTCAGCATAATGTACAGCTGTTTTAATCTCTCTTTAATAATAGTGCTTCAGCCACTATCATGTCTTGTGTATCATACTACTAAGTATATGATCCTAGGCCAAGGGCAATGGTTTAAGTCAGTTTCTGGAGTCATGTGAGACTTCAGGAAAAGGGAAACAATGTTAAAACTCTCAATTGTCTGACAAAATAAAACTAAATTCCTGACTCTTTGGCTCTTTTTAAAAACTTATTCTTTAGGTAATAATTATTGTGATTAGGAGAGAGTAACAAAGCTTGTATTAGGTAGAAATATTAGAATAAATGAACTCTCTTTGATAGAACCATAAATGTAATGGAAAGTGTACAGGCTTTAATGCAATTCCATAGGACATACATTGGTCAGAAATTAGAGTATTTGCCCAGTGGAATTGTTTGCTTTCTGCTATCATGGTAATAAAAGTATGTGGATTCATTTTACTGTTCATGTAAGAAGGGACAGCAGCATTTGAGCTTTGAATTCCTGGTGGGACAGGCTTTCCAATGGATTACACAGCTGTTCCCCAGCACAAGAATGAGCATGTGTTTATGTGTATATCTGATGGATATTATCATTGTTCACATCTCTAAACAATCATTTGTGTTTCTACATATATTTTCACTGAAATATATTTGGTTTGCTCATAAGCTGTGTTTTGCTCCTCTGATAGCCTTTGCTGTACTAAAAGAGATGTATGGTATAGTTCAAACAATGAGGAAATTCATTTTTGAAAGTCATGTCTTTGAGCTAGATCCAAGTTTGAATCTAAGTTTTAATATTTAGAGAGAACAGTATAGCCTACTGAGTGTAGACTCTGGAGCTAGGTTGCTGTGTTTGAATTTCAGTTCAGCATTTACTAGATGGATGACATAGAACATGTTACTTGATCTGTCTGCTTTAATTTCTCAACCAAAAAATGGATATCTTTATAGTGTTATTATGAGGATCAAGGTTTTCATGAAGATGAATAATTAGTTAAGGCAACTAAAGCTTTTAGAACATTGCCAGCTCAAAGTATGTGCTCAATAAATGTAACCAGCATTATTTCCTGGTTGTGTGACTTTGGACAAATTAATCCTTTTGTGCTTCAGTTCTCTCATCTGTAAATCTGTATGAATGATACCTGCCTTGCAAGGTTATTGTGAGGATTTGACATATTAATATATACAATATATAGCTTCTATAATTATAACTATTACTAGTATTGCTATTATGACTACTATTGCTGTTATTATTTGAAGAAACTTTTAAAAAAGAAAAATATTCTAGGAATCTCATTCTGTACCACAGACAGAATCATAGGAAATGTCCTATGGTGTTAAGGGATTTAGCATTTGGCAGCAGTGATGTTCTTGTGTTCTGGAAGAGCAATTCAGTTTAACTCTCTTTTCAGGCTACTTGGAAAAGCTGATACTAAAGTTTCCCCACTGAAAGCCAATCTTGCCTTCTGAAAAATATGTGGAATGTGATGGTGTCAGTGAGAGAGGTTGGTAAAGCCTCGGATGAGGTTTTTAGATAGTAGCCAGTTAAGAGCAATGTGTTTCTGTTAAAGTAAAAAATCTATTAAAAGCCCATGTTTTTTTTTACTTAACATTCACACTCTGTGAGAGCATCACAATAATTTTTAAGGCAAAATTTGTGGATGTTAGGTTTTTTACCACTATTCTGATTGAAAGTTACATTGGTGAAGCACTTATAATATCCCAGATGTAAGCCTTGTTTTATGTTTCTCGTTAAAAGGAAAATTTGGAAAGGTTTTGGATTTTTGCATAAGAAACGCTTTAAATATTCGTTAAAATACCCACAATTGTTATTTCAAATAAATTGGAAGTTTCAAGTCATTTAAATGCTGAAATTTCCCAAGACCACTCATACTTTTGGTGAAGAAGCAATTGGGCATTCAGAAGAATGCTGATACAACTTCATTTAAATTCCTTTTTTCTTCTCTATAAAATCTGTCCTCCCAATGATATTTGTGTCCTTGCTCCTGTTTTAAAAATTTTGTATCATATTCATAGTAAATACTTACCTAGTACCAGATAGTTTAAATAAACCAATATTTTCTGAAAGTTTTGTACAATGATATTTAGGGATTATATTGAGGAGCTAGAACGATTGGTTTTTGAATTATGAAAAGAATTATGTATAGGATATTTTCGTGTTAAGTATATTTGCATTCTAATTTTTTTGGAAACTGGTCTTCGTCTCGTATTACCTTAAAAAACTTAAAATGAGCCAGAATTCTGTGAACCCCAGACCTTCTGGGCAACTCTTCGTTATTTCTATTTACTATATGTTTTGCAACCTCCATTTACAGTTTGGGTAATATATTATTTGGCCGAATCTTTTTCTTAACTTCAGTTTGTGTGTCTCTGCCTTGAAAATATGCTTCAGATTTCTTGCTCATTTCTATCTCCTCAGATTTAAAAATTTATTTTGAAGGTTCTTTCTCTAAGAATGTGGGGAACAGATGCAGGCAGTTGTTTCTGATTTTTCCTGTTATTGAACTGTGAAGCTAGAAGGTGCTCTCCTGGCATTTTGTGGTTTAGAAAGAGGATGCAGATTTCTGATCGTTTTATGAAATAAGTTATAGTCTTATATGATTTTGAACTTATGGAGTTTGAGTGGATCATTAGCATTTTGCATTTTTCTATTGAAAATTCATTAGACTGATTTCTTCAGAATTTATTCTGGGAGTCTCAGGAAATAATAGGGGACAGTTTTGGGATCTGTATTCTTTCTTCTTATACAATATATATGCAATATCAAAAGAAATAAATGAATAGAAAAGGAAGGAGTAAATGTAAACATTTATTTATTATGTAATATTTGGTATGTATATTATAAACTGTAAAAGTAAAACAAACACTTGTGAACTCAGCATCCAACTTAATAAAAATTACTAATACTATTGAATCTACTTATGTTTTCTTCACCTGTCCAATATTTGTTTTTTTATCTACATTTTTGCCAGTTTACAAATTTAACAAAGTTAATCATTATCTGCCTTTTTTGTTTTAAAATAGTTTTGAATAGGTCGTTAATTAATTATTGTTTAGCCTTGTTTTCAAACTTCATAAAAATGATGTCATACTGTAACCTCTTGTGACTTGCTTCTTATTTTTGTATTCTAACATCAATTTTTTTGTGTGAACTTTCATTCATTTTCTCTTTTGTGTAATCTTCCATATACTATTCCATGCTATGCTATATAGCAGTATATTCTCCTGTTTATTGTTTCTGGACACTTGGACTTTTTCCAGTTTTCTGCTAGTGCAAACAATAAGATTCTTGCACCTCTCTTCTGATGCACATGCCAAACAGTCGACATTAGCTGGAAATCTTCACCTCTCTCTCAGAATGTTTTACTTGAGAATCCTTACAGATATTGGCTTGGGATTGATGTGCATTCTTATCCTAATTCTTTTTAACTTACTAGGTTGTGTCTAATGATTAATTAATTGATCTAAGCACTAATTTCTTAATTTATAAAATGAGGATGTTGGTCTAGATAAGCATTAAAGGACAGTTTGTAAAATTCTATGCCATTTTGATTTTCTTTTACAGTTTGTATCTGAATTTTAGAGTTTACTAGCATTACTTTTCTCTTTTAAACTATTTTCAGTTCAAACTGAACAAATCTCATGATTCATTTTTTTCATTATGCCTGAAACTGTCCTTTTCTATTTCCAATTTCTTCTTTCTGATGTTAGAATTTTTATAAAGATAGAGATAAAAGCTTCTATCCAATTTTGATATCTGAAACAGTCATTGTCCAATGATTATGGACAAAGCCATGACTTCAAGGCTATGGCTTAATGCTGAATATGTGTGGTGCTCAGACCTATTGTAGGTCTTAGTTTTAAGACCTACGTAGGTCTTAAAGACCTACGTAGGTCTATCAGCTTTCTTAGTTGATGTCCTGAGTTTAAGTATAACTGAGTAGCTGTGCCTAGAACTGAGAGGACGGACAAATACTCTCACAATGAAGTAATAGAATATAGGTCATCTGCTAGCATTGGGAGTGCAGAAATTAGAGGACTGTGGATGCCCCTAATTGCTCTCACATAATGAATTGAAAATGAGTAAATACAAATAGATGGCTAGAAAAAAATTGATGAAGGTATAATGAAGAACAACTGTGAAAATATGACAAAATATTGAATTATTTGCAACAGCACCATTACAGTGGCAAAAACAGCAGCAGAATTATTATGCTAATATGTACTTTTTGAATGACAGTAACCTATAGTCAAAGGGCAGTTTTTAAAGAGTGGCTAACAAACTGTGTGCACGAGGATTCCATTTCACTCCAAAAAGCCCTTACTGGCTTAACTGGAGCTTTCTAGCTGATCCCCCAGAAATATCTCTTATTTTGTACATTTTGCTTATGTTATGGACAGGGAGAAGATGGAAAATTTAAGAATTAAAGCATAAGCCACAGGTTTTGGAACTGTTTCCCTTTGTTTTCAGGTAGAAGAGCTAGACAGGAAACTGTCTTATGTGCCCAATGTGCAAAGTCCTAAAAATTATTCCATGGTTTTAATTTAACTCTTAAGACTTGTCCCTGATTAATAGCGGAAAGTCTGGTCTCACTTCTAGGTAAATCAGGAACTTCAGTATTTAACTTTAGTCATTTAGAATTATGCCCCTTTTGCTTCTTCTTGGTGTTTTTTTGTTGTGGGAAGTCAGGGACCCCAAATGGAGTAACCAGCTGAAGCCATGGCAGAAGAACATAAATTGTGAAGATTTCATGGACATTTATTAGTTCCCCAAATTAATACATTTATAATTTCTTATGCCTGTCTTTACTGCAATCTCTGGACATAAATTGTGAAGATTTCATGGACACTTACCACTTCCGCAATCAATACCCTTGTGATTTCCTATGCCTGTCTTTACTTTAATCGCTTAATCCTGTCATCTTTATAAGCTAAGGAGTATGTATGTCGCCTCAGGACCCTGTGATGATTGTGTTAACTGCACAAATTGTTTGTAGAGCGTGTGTGCTTGAACAATATGAAATCTGGGCACCTTGAAAAAAGAACAGGATAACAGCGATGTTCAGGGAACAAGGGAGATAACCTTAAACTCTAACTGCCAGTGAGCTGGGTGGAACAGAGCCATATTTCTCTTCTTTCAAAAGCAAATAGGAGAAATATCGCTGAATTCTTTTCCTCAGCAAGGAACATCCCTGAGAAAGAGAATGCAACCCTGAGGGTAGGCCTCTAAAATGGCTGCTTTAGGGGCAGCTGTCTTTTATGGTCGAAGACAAAGAGATGAAATAAGCCCCGGTCTCCTGTGGTGCTCCCAGGCTTATTAGGATGAGGAAATTCCCGCCTAATAAATTTTGGTCAGACCGGTTGTCTGCTCTCAAACTCTGTCTCCTGATGAGATGTTATCAATGACAATGCATGCCCGAAACGTCATAGCAATTTTAATTTCACCCCGTCCTGTGGTCCTGTGATCTCGCTCTGCCTCCATTTGCTTTGTGATATTTTATTACCTTGTGAAGCATGTGATCTCTGTGACCCACACCCTATTCGTACACTCCCTCCTCTTTTAAAAATCGCTAATAAAAACTTGCTGGTTTTATGGCTAAGGGAGCATCATGGCACCTGCTGACATGTGATGTCTCCCCTGTACACCCAGCTTTAACGTTTCTCTCTTTTGTACTCTTTCCCTTTATTTCTCAGACCTGCGGATGCTCAGGGAGATAGAAAGAACCCATGTTAACTATCGGGGGTGGGTTCCCCCAATATGTAGGCATTTTATTGGCATTGGAGCATTGGTATCTGGCTAATGATATCAATTTCTATTATGCCTAGAGTAAAATTTGTTGCTTACAATCCTAACATATTACTCTGGCTTTCAACCCCCATTTTATATTACTTTACTCTTTTCTCTGCCATGGACTCCTCCCCTCCTCCTTAAACATGACTTAGGACCTTTGCACTTGCACAAACATATAACTTGGACATTCCTTAGTTAATATTAGATGCACTGCACATAATTATAACTTGGTTCCTGGATTTCTTTTGTAATCTTTCTCTAGTGAGCATTGTGATTAAGAAATTTGAGGATGTAGACTGAGCGTGGTGTCTCATGCCTGTAATCCCAGCACTTTGGGAGGCTGAGGCGGATGGATCACAAGGTCAGGAGAACCAGACCATCCTGGCCAACATGGTGAAACCCCGTCTCTACTAAAAATACAAAAATTAGCTGAGTGTGTTGGCATGCACCTGTAGTCTCAGCTGGTCAGGAGGCTGAGGCAGGAGAATTGCTTGAACCCGGGAGGCAGAGGCTGCAGTGAACCAATATGGTGCCACTGCACTGTAGCCTGGTGAGAGAGTGAGACTCTGTCTCAGGAAAAAAAGAAAAGAAATCTGAGGATGTATCTCAGGACAAGCCTTTTACCTGTTGAGTCAGCACAGTGCTGAAGTTGATTATTTAGTCCAACATACTTCAAGCTTAGTCATTATCCCCCTATCCCGAATAACTTTGTCTTCTCTCTATTTATCTCAATTTTCCATTTATTCATTTTTCTCTGTACAGAATTCCAGATCATATGTAATCTTCTACTGACTGGCACTTGTGAATTTCTCCTCCTCTAAAATTATTAATACTCAAACCTGTATACCACTGTATTTATCAATAAATTATAACCCTAGTTATGCTCTTTGTTATTTTTTAAATTGAAATTTTTATTGAGACAATTGTAGATTTACATGAAGCTATAGGAAATAATACAGAGAGATTCTATGTACATTTTGCCCACTTTCCCCCAGGGGTAATATTTTCGAAAACTGTTGTATAATAGCACAACCAGATTATTGACATTGAAATAATCCACTGATGTTACTCTTGTTTCTCCATTTGTACTCCATTAGTATACCCAGTTGTGTGGGGGGGTGTGTATTAAGTTCTATATATTTTTGTCACCTATAGATCACCTATTTAGGTTCATGTATTCACTACAACAGTCAAAATACTGAACAGTTTCAATATCATAAGAATCCCTTGTGTCGCTCTTTGTAACCATACCTACCTCGCTTCAATGCCAGCATCCCTCACTTTCTATACCAAACCCCTGGCAACTACTAATATGTTCTTTATTTCTAACATTTTGCCATCTTAAAGATGTTGCATAAATGGAATTCTATAGTATGTAGCTTTTTAGAATTTACTTAAAATAATCTCAGCTTACTTCCCTGGAGATTCATCCAATCCAATTAATGGGTGTCAATAAAAACAAAAGTTTAAGAAGTTCATACTTAAAAATTTGCTAAGTGTATTCCATGGTATGCATCATATGTATAAATCACACATGTTTATTTACTTGTTGAAGGACATCTGTGCATATTCCAGTTTTTTACTATTACAAATAAATTTGCTATGAACATTTGTGTACAGGCTTTCATAACATGAGTTTTCATTTATTTGGAATTAGTACCCAAGAGTACTATTGTTGGCTATATTGTATGTTGGATTTTATAGGAAACTGCCACACTATATTTCAGAGTAGCTGTATCATTTTACATTCCCACCCACAATGTATAACCGATCCAGCGTTTCTGCATCTTGGTCAACATTTGGTTTTGTCGCTTTTGTTTTAACTGTTCTTATAAGTGTGTACTGATATCTTATTGTAGGGTTAATTAGCATTTATCCTATGGCTAACGATGTTGAACATTATTTCACATGTTTGTTTGCCATATATGTGTCCTTGTAGGTAAAATGTCTTTTCATGTTTTCGGTCTATTTTCTAATTGGATTGTTTTATTTTTGCTGTTGTGAAAGTTTTTGTTATTCTAAATACTAGTCCTATGATAGATACATGGTTTGCAAATATTTTCTCCCAGTCTTTAGCTTGTCTGTTGTCCTCTTTACATGGCTTTCACAGATGAAAGTTTATAATTTTGATGAGGTCCAACTGAAGAATTTTTTACTGTATGGATCAAGTATTGGCATCAAGCCTAAGAATACTTTGCCTAGACCTAGATTCTAAATATTTTCTCCTATTTTTTCTGAAAGATGTATATGTTTATACTTTACATATATGTATATAATCCATTTTCAGTTAATTTTTGTATAAGGTGTGAGGTTTAAGTCAAGGCTCATTTCTTTTGGCCTATGGATGTCTAATTTGCTGCGGCATCATCTGTTGAAAAGGCTAACCTTCCTCCATTGAATTGCTTTGCAAATCATGTGATTATCTATATAGAAAATCCCAAGGAATGTAAATACAAAATAAAAACAGAACAAAACAAAAAAACAGCTCCTTAGAACTAATGAATCAACAAGGTCACAGGATCTAAGATCAACACTTAAAAATCATTCACATTTCTATACAATAGCAGTGAACCTATGTCTTTGTCCATTCAGGCTACTGTAACAAAATACCATAAACTGAGTAATTTATAAATAACATAAATTTATTGCTTTCTGTGTGGCACTAGCTTCTCTGATATTTTCTGGAGACTGGGAAGTCTAAGATCAAGGCACCAACAGATTCGGTGTCTGGTAAGGGCTCTTTGCTTCACAGATGGTGCCTTGTTGCTGTGTCCTCCCACGGTGGAAGGCACAAACAAACTCCCTCAGGTCTCTTTTATAAGGACATCAATCCCATTCATGAGGGTGGAGCCCTCATGATCTAATAACTTCTCAAGGGCCACCACCTCTTAATACTATCACATTGGGTACTGAGTTTCAGTGTACAAATTTTGGGGAGACACAAAATTCAGAACACAGCAAAATATGAAAACTGAAATTAAAAACACAAAACTTGGCCAGGCACAGTGTTTCACACCTGAAATCCCAGCACTTTGGAAGACCAAAGCAGGTGGATCATCTGAGATCACGAGTTTGAGACCAGCCTGGCCAACATGGTGAAATCCCATCTCTACGAAAAATACAAAAATTAACGGGACATGGTGGTGGGTGCCTGTAGTCCCAGCTACTCAAGAGGCTGAGGCAGGAGAATGTTTGAACCTGAGAGGTGGATGTTGCAGTGAGCCGAGATCGCGCCACTTTACTCCAACCTGAGTGATGGAGCGAGACTCTGTCTCAAAAACAAACAAACAAACAAACAAACAACAAACAAACAAAGAAACCCCCCACAAAACTATTTACATTTTCCCCAAATAAAGTGATATGCTTAGGTATGCACTTAACAACATGTACAGGAACTATATGCTAAAATTACAAAATGCTGATTGCAAAAATGAAAAATGGCCTAAAAATATGACCAGACATATTGTATTCGTGTACTGGGAGACTCAACATGGGAAAAATGTCAGTTTTCCCCCAAATAGTCTATGTATTTGATGCAATTCCTTCCAAAATTCCAGCAAGACTTTCATATACCTAGACAAACTTATTCTAAAATTTGTGTAGAAAGGATCATATTCTAGAATAGCTAAGACAATCTTCAGAAAGAAGAAAAATTTGTTAGGAATTATTCTACCCAATACTGTATTAAGGCATACTATACAGCTATAGTAATCAAGGCAATGTGATATTGGAAGAGAAATAGTCACGTTTATCAATGGAATATACTAGAGAATCCACAGATAAAACCACAGAAATATGCTCAACTGATTTTGACATAGACGAAAAGTATTTGTTATTTTACATTTATTGATCTTGCCTCACAAGATGATTTTAATTTTCTTGAGGACACGTGCCATATCTTTAGTCTATCTTCAAAATGCCTGCTATGGATCTTAGCATATAATATACATTAACCTAAAATACTGTTGATTTATTATAAAAGTTTTCAGAGAGATAAATAATATTATGATTAAAAGGAGATGAATAGCTTTAATTTTTAGAGAATGCCTCTTCATCTAAACAAAATATACGTATATACACGCATAACAACATATGTATACGTACTTAAATACACAAATACATATGCTTATTCCATAATCGTTTATTAAGCTTTTTCATGCAGTATTGTAGTGGGCCTGGGTTGGAGAGAGGTAAAAGTGGAGAAAAGGGTAGAAGAAGATGTACAGAGATAAATATTGCTTTTTAGTAGCTCCTAATTTAGTAGGAAACACATGTAAATAAAGTAATTATCATAAGTGCAATAGTAGAAGAAGCTATAAAATGCTGTGTTGGCTGGGCGCTGTGGGTGGCCAGGTGTGGTGTCTCATGCCTGTAATCCCAGCACTTTGGGAGACCGAGGCAGGTGGATCACTTGAGTTCAGGAGTACGAGACCAGCCTGGCCAACATGGCAAAACCCTGTCCCTACTAAATATACAAAAATTAGCTGGGTGTGGTGGTACACGCCTGTAATCCCAGTTACACAGGCAGCTGTTGCAGGAGAATCGTGTGAACCCGGCAAGTGAAGGTTGCAGTGATCTGAGATTGTGCACTGCACTACAGCCTGGGTGATAGAACAAGACTCCGTCTCAACAACAACAACAACAACAACAAAAAAAAAAAAAAAAAAAAAAAAAGCTGTGTAAGTACAGAAGAGGAAACCATAAATTCTTCTAGATCTAAGTAGGGATTTATTGACATTTGAGCTATATGCTATATTTTGATAAGCTCATCATAGTGAACAAGAGATATAATGGAATCCCAGGTAGAGAGAACAGCATGTACAGTTGCATGGTATGAATTAACCTGTGAATTTAATTAATGTGAAGAAGTTTGGTGTGACTAGGACAGGAGACACAACTGAAAAATATGTTGAAGCCGTTATTACAGAAATTGAATTTTATCCTATGGGTAGTGGGGAGCAGTAGAGAACTTTTAAGTCAGAGGATAATTGACATAATTGAACACTTTTTTTAGAAAAGTAACTTTGGTGGCATTTTGACTATCAGTTGGAAAGAGGCAAGGGCAAATACAGGGGAATCTGTTAGCAGGCTATTTTAATGGTCCAGGCAGGTACTAATCAGAGTCTGAACTAAGGCAATGGCAAGGGAAGAAGAGAGAAGGAATCAGCTATTTGAGATATAGTTGAGGTTGCTAATTAGGAGTGGGGTGTGAGGTTAGGGAGATATCTAGCTGAGAGATTTAATGGTGAGGCTATTAGGATGGTGAATATAGAGTTGAGAAGGTTTGGGGAAAAGGTTTGCATTTAGACATACTGAGTTTGAGTATCCCATGAAGGTGGAATAAATCTAGCAGACAGAAGTATTAGAAGGGATATTGGCTCCTTTTCTTGTCATTTTATGGATTGAATTTTTTTCTTAGATACTCACTTCAATTTATCATTGTTGCTTTCAGGTTGCAACAATGAACATTGTTGCATCAAACTTGGTCCACATGTGGAAACTCCATAATCTATCATTCTAGTCATATAACATAAGGGAAGTGACTATACACTGAGCCCCAATACGACTCATGTGTATCTTATCTGTTCAGATGAACTCTATTAATTTTGTAGCCCAGTGTTTCTCAAACTGTCAGTAGCATTGGCATCACCTGGGAGCTTGTTAGAAGTGCAAATTCTTGGGTTTCATCCTCGATCTACTAAATCAGAAACTCTGGGATGGGGCCCAGGAACCTGTGTTTTAGCAATCTCTCCACGTATTTCAGATGCACACCAACAATTGAGAACTATGGTATAGTTCTCTACTATATTGTTCTGTAATATGTAGTCCAAGCCATATAACATGATAGCATGAAATCGACTTCTGACTGGGTAACATATTTTTAGCCATCTTCATGATCAGTTAATTGTCTAAGAAGTGTTCAATAATGGGTAAATTTGTTTGATTAAGAAGTAGGGTGAAAGTACTAGCTACAGGCTATATATGTCAAGGTGTAATAGATATTACCTTTTTATTATTCATAAAAGATATTCATTTTATTCTTCTTTCTGTCTTAGGTCTCATTTCATATAAGTTTGTTTCTCACATTGCTAGATATTCAAATTGATGTGAATTAGTGAATAAGAATCAAATTCAGGACTGCCTTAGTGGCTTAGTGACTAGTTTAGAGTGATGGTGTTGGGGGCTATTGTTAGGGAAGAAAAGTTGATGAGGGAAAAAAGAAAAGGTATTGTGTGGTTTCAAATGTATAAGTCTGGATTCAGATATTGTTTCTGTGCTTTGATCAAAGGTATAGCACATAGGTTATAGAGTGATCCCTCATCTTATCCTAGGGTGCTTAATAAATATTATTGGATGATGAACCAAATTTAATGTGAAAAACAAAACCCACAGGCTTTAACATTTAATGGCCAAAGAAAACCCTGTATTCTTCTTAGACATGTAGATCTTAAAGTGTTGAGGTGGCCTAGGTAGAAGTGAATTTCCTAGTTGTTAAGGTGAACAGCCGCAGGTTTCTCTGGTGATGAACTTTAGTTTTCGTTAGCCCCACTTGCTCTGCCATTCCTGCTGTTTTGCAACAGGGCTTAAAAGTGCTTTAAGTGCTTGTGACCGTGGTAATGAATGAAAATGTCTTTCCAGCACTGAGAGTATTGCATTAGACTGAATAGTCACCTCACTTGTAAAAGCACTATTAGAGTGGGGCAGCTGTAAGTAAGGATAACGATTTGTGTCCACTGCTTATTTACTGAAAATTGTCAATGTATTATTTATTGAGAGCTCTCCAGACAGTGCTTGTCAGAATAAAAATGTCAGCTCTGAGCAAAATGTTATAATACATAATAAAAATGCTAGGTATGCATTTTAGGAAGACAACTAATTAGAGCTGCTTTTTCTTAAGGAAGGGACAGTAAAAATGTCTAATATTATGGACCTTCTCCATTTGTATTAGTCCTTTTTTTAATCCCTCCTCAGCTCAGTATTTGGTTTAGAAACTTATCATGCCTGAGAAATAATTTGAACAACTATTTATTGTGGCCATTAGACACCCCAAGTACTGGGGAAGCTTGCTGAAGGAGGAAGGGCCTCGAATTCCATTCCACAGTGAGCAGCTGCCCTCACCTCCATGTTTTGTCTGAAATGAGAAGATGTCACTTCCTCCCTGAGCAGTGCTCGTGGAAAACTGCCTCCAGTGTAAACAACATAAAATTATTAAGCTTATTCCTCAGCCGTGCTAATTAACCCCAAACAAATTTCACATTAAGGAAACAGAATTCAATCAATGTAAATGTTATTGCTGTGTATTACTGTAAGCAATAATATAGTGGCTAAAATAATTAATTATTTTGGATTTTTTTTTAAAAGAAAGTATTCTTTTTTATGGTGTTGCAAAATGTTTTGTGGATTTGTCCTCCCTTTCTTTGGCCTTTCCTGGTGTAGAATATAAAAGATCTGTGTGGTAAAGCATGGGTAATACACAGTTGTTTTTTATACCTGGAATGTAAAAAGGGAAAAACATATTTTGGAGAGCTTCAGGTTTACTTAGTCTAATACACTGGCAATACATACGCAGATTTTGTCTCCTCTTACCTATCCTAGTTGACTATTCATTTTAGCAATTTCCTATTCTCTTTCCTCCAGTCTTAAATAAAAAGGCATGTGGTGATTTTTTTTTTTAAAAAAAGAATGTTAAATATTAACCAGTTCTTAGGGAAAACAATGAAATGCCACTTTACTGTATTTCAGATTTTGGGAAGCAATTCACAATAAAGATTCCCACCCCTCCCCCGTTTTTTATAAAAAATCTGGGCTCATATAAGGAGTCAAATTAGCCTCATCAAGCTAATTTTCTTACATTTTTGAAAACAACCAGCTTTCTAAATAGTTGCTTGGTTGTGCCTGTGATCACTTGGGATAAAATATATTGTTATCATCATTTTCTTAATCCTCAAAGATCTTTAAAGACATGAAGTGCAGAAGCTAGAGAACATGTAACTTTATTTCGTGTAAATAGAATGCATATTTGATTAATATGTAATTGTTTATCAGTGACAACATATTCTATGGTATATGGAACATAAATACTGTTTGTATTAAGATTAATCTGAAAAATGATACATTCTTTAACCAATATATACCAGCTAGTGTTAAATTAACTTTGAAACTTAAAGTAATTTAAGTAAATGAATAACACAATAAAAGAAAATATTGCTGATTTTCAGAGGTTTAATACCCACCATTTCTTTGTAATTTTACCATCTTATTCCAGCAAATGCAATTCTTGTATCTCTTCATCCTCTGTTAGTTCAGTATCTTATTACAGGACTACTCTTAATTCCTTACTCTTCTATAGTAAAACTCTATCTTCATGTTGGTAGGAATATTTAATCTTTTAATCATATCTTAAACATCTGATATGCAGGCTGCTACTAAATATTTACAGGGATGCCAAAACTAATAACAAGAACATAAGTGTTCCAAGGAATAGCTGGAGTATGTTACTAAAAGAAATAAGTAAACCTAACTCTTTATATAAGAGTTAAGAAGAAGTTAAAATCTCTTGGAAGGACTGTTTTAGAGTAACATCGGAATGGACCATTTATTCAATTGTATCTTTTGGCTTCAAATTATTTGTTTCAGATTATTTCTTTAGTTTCTATGACCAGATAGTTGTTTTCTTTTTTATTTCTTTGGGCACTTATTTTTACTTTTCCAAACAGGAAACAACTTTATATTTTATTTATTTGCATCACATAGGTTGCTGATAATATGTTCTAGATTATGAGAGGCTATATTCAGAATCTAAAAAAATGAATAAATTTAGACAATACAAGTTTGTATTGAAAAATTCCATACATTTTAGACATTTATGTCTTTAAGTATATTTTAAGCAAAAGGTTTAAATAATATGCATTCTATAGCAAAGAAAATCGGATGGTTATATATGATAACTAGAACTTGGCTAGCCCTCTGGTTGTCAGGACACAAACAATTTTTAACTGTATAATTTCTATGACTAATATTCCTGGATTTTAAAGTTACACTATAATTCCAAACCAATAAGTGGAATAAAATTTTAAAATAAGGGTCCCAGTTAGAAGAACGTATATTAGTGTATTTTAAAATAAGATGCAAAGGGTTTGCATCGAGTATTTTATTCCCTTTAAGACTATAATTGACAAACTGCAGTAATCATGCTTTTATGTGTTTTTCTCCCTCTACTGAATTCATTTAAAGAAAAAAAAAATTAAAAAGTGAAAAAGAGACTCCAGAATTTTGAAACCCAGTGGTCCTAAAGTGTTGGGAAAATAGCCAAGGTGTCACAGCTAATTTCTGACCCTGTTTTATGAGTTCTGCTGTTCCTTATTCCCCCTGTCAGCCTGGGAATCCCTGAGGCTGTGCAAACTGGCTGAACATCACTCAATCCCAGTTTTATATCCCCTTTTAATAATGTTGAGTCTATTCTGTCCAACTTTGATTCAGACAACCTGCTTGTCTTGAAAAAGTGATATATTTAATCAGTGACTCTGTCTCCAGCATAGCTCCCACTGCGTGTGACTAGAGCCAGAGAGTAGTGCAGTGGTCTGTCATTTCAGTTTGAATGGGTAATGTGGAGCCCATCAGCTGAAAAGACAGGAGCTGGAACTGCTTGTTAGGACACATGATCAAAAGCCACTCTCTGCTTTCTGCCAATCAAACCTCATGTCGCCTTGTGGGGCAGACATTAAATAGATTTTTTTTTTTTCTGCCTTACAATATGGGCACTTTGCCAGTTTGACATGTGAACTGTTACAAAAGATAGCAGAGTTTCGACTGCTTGCTGACTGCTTAAAAATATTACCGAACACTTGTCAAAATGAAATATTCATAATACTATATTATGATAAATTCAGTGAAGTATTATTTGGTGCCTTTATGTTGTAATTTATGGAATTTTTTTTTTTTGTGGGGCAGAAGAAACAATAGACAATTGCGTTTTGGGTGAAAGTAAGGAAGACAAAACTGTAAATCATTCCAATTACAAAGCCAACACAACTGTATGACAAATAGTTTTGAATAAGATGATTATTGCTTTATGAAAGTGACATTAGTTAATTAAATGTTATTTTGCATTCTCTCTCATCTATTCTAAAAATTATTTACTTCTTGTAAGTCAATGTAGGAGAGTGGTTTCTGTATTATATTTTAAGCCAAAAATATTTAAAACTTTATTTTGAAATATAATTCAGGATCTTATTCCTTCTGCTTATTGAGAATTTGGACACATTTTAAATTCGAAGGCAGTCTCCTTAATTTGTGGCTGTCCTAATGGGCATTTTTACTCTGCCTTTTCTTTTTCTTATCCTCTGAAGATTCCCCTATTATATTTCTGCCTCATCTTTGTGCCCATAACATTACCCAGTAATGATAGTGGAATAGACCTAACTTCTAAGGTTTTTAAGAGAAGAATGAGTACCCAAGTAGTTTTGACTTAAAAGGTCATTGAAATGGGCATTTCCTACCATTTTCACACCACCCAGATAACTGTTCGAAAGCTGTTAAATCTTAGTTGGTGTTTTGATATCTCTAAACTTGCCACTTGCCGTTTCTTCTCTAATGATCATTTTAAAAGGAGTTAAACATTTTCACCAAAACATACCATGGCAATCTAGTGGAACTCATTTAAACAGTGAGCTACACATAAACAGCTGCTCCTTCAATAAGCCATTCTTTATAATACCCTTATTACCTTCTAGTGTCTCAAATTCTGATTAGTCAACAGTGCTGATTGCTGTACAGCATTCCGTTGCCCATCTTCCTTCTGCTCAGCTGCTCATGTCTTAGTTGTTATTTGATTACAACACAACTTGTGCATTGTTTCTCTAAGTTGCTCTTTATATTGTGTCTTAAAAACTCTGAATTATCTAGAGAAACTGGGGTGTTGTGAGAGTGACTTTCTTTATACACATTTAAAATGTCTGAGTAAAGCATGGTGTTAAAAAAACACATAACTATGGAATTCTTAGCTTGGAAAGAATAATTGTGACTTAAAACTCAGTACTTATAATCGAATTATGAAATAGACATTAAGGATGAGGAAGTGTTTTAAAAAGCATATACTATTTTACAAATTTAAAGAGTTATAAAAATGTTATATTATGGTGATTAAATTTCAGTCAGATATAAAGTTCTGGAAGAGGTAATTATGTATGTGTAACTCCATAGGAAGGGCCTAAAGGACCTTCATCTTTGCCCCAGGACTAGATAATTTTAGTCCAATTACTGTGCAGCACCAATGATGCCTCACTAAGTAGGATAGCATGTTGGTAGTTTAAGTTGTGATGAAATAAGTAAGGGTGGGAAAAATCTCTATAATGAAGTTTGAATTTCAGCTATTCCTTTGTTGTGACCCCCTGGAATTTACTCTTAGTGAGTAGGAAATGCTGACACACTAGAAATGCAACCCCAGTAAAGGCCCTAAATCTGTCATTGTGCTCTGGAGTCTGCTCTGAAAATAGCAAAGCTCTTTTGGTAAATTAAAATCGGTGTGAATGGGAACAGATGTTGACATGCTTTACTTTATCTTCAGGGATGCCAGTTAAAGAGGAGGGGGTCAGCAAGGTTAGATGGTAGGAAATATAGTAAGTGTGCAAACTTGTTTTGTAAAGGGAGTTCTGTTTTGGGACATTAGTCAATAGAATTGTATTTCTCTTTTGTAGTCCAGGTAAGAATTATACCTCCATTACTATATCTATAGGAAAGATGAGGGGGGTGGTATTTATTTCTGGATGGCTATCTGTTTTTGATGTTCCCTTGTGATTGTACCTTTTCTTCATCAAATTGCTATAAACTGTCTCAGATTGCTATTAGGTTTTACTTCGCAACATCATTTTGGCATAGCTTCCTAAAGTATTTGTTGAACCCTAATGCTATAGTAGAGTCTTTGTACTGGTATTTGTCAAAAATAATGAAAATGGTTTATGCTCTAAAAATGCACAATTTATCAAATACCTTGTATAGTCAATTTAAATAAGTCTCGTAGAACTTTCAGTCTTGATTTGAAAAAATAGCATAGGATGAATTTATTTATAAGAACCTTAATAGTTTCTCTCAATTCCTTTTACATTTTAGATTACCTTATAATTTTCTAAATCTACATGAACAATAATGATCAATTTTGTCAGTATTATTCACACCTTTTATTAATTTAACATAGATGAATAAATGTGAATGTTGTGAAGAGTTGATTGGGAATAGATTTTAAATCTGACAGTTAGATTACAGGGTACCTAAGAAAAAATGGCTCTTTCACTAGGTACCTAGTAATTTAATTCTTGTTTGAAATTATTATAATTTATTACAGTGTGTGGGTCCTAATGAATGTCTACTATTAAATGAAAAGGAGAAATTGAAATTAAGATTATGAAATTCTTTTAACTCATATCTTTAAATCCCCTTAAACAATTCAGAAGACATTAATAAGCTATGGAGGTTATGTTCCATATTCTGTAATGACAAATTAAAACAAATTTTTCAGTGTTTGAAGAGTCTAGAAAATGTTGAGTGTCATTAAATTTCAAAGCATGCAATCTTGGAATTTTATAAAATGGTTGGTAGTAGCCATTATAACAGCATTAAAACTGGCAACTTCATTTAAATATTTATTTGGAGTATACATAGATTTTTCTAGCATTTGAGTTTTCCAGAAATAGTGACTATTTCCTTAGTGTTAAACACTTAATGAAGGATGATTTGAGATTTCATTGAGCTATAAACCACACCAGATTAACATTTTAAAAATTCCAAATACCAAGGAAACTTTTAAAATGTCAGTAAAAATTTAGAAATAAAATAAACATGTCCAACTGCCCACAGGCATTGAAAATTGCTACTTACTCCTAAATCTAAGTAAAAGCTGGCATGTACACAAAATGAAGCTCAAGACTTTGAAAAATAATAATTCCCAGTATTAATGTAGTAAACATTTACTGTTTATTACATTAATGATGATATATGGCAATTAATGATGATATATGGCAATTTTTCTCACCTGATGAATTATCTGAAATGTCATTAGAAGGGTCCATTGAGTATCTTACCTGGTAAGAAGCCCCTCTCTCATAAATTTGGCCATGCTTATTTGAAAATCATTTAAGAAAGAAAATAAGCATGATTGGCCCCTTGCATTGAAATGCTTTGAATTTCAAAGCATTAGCATGCTTTCCTAAAACTTCTAAAATTTTGTTTCCTAATTTCTAGAGCTTTTTAAAAAATTGATGCTGCCACAATGCATATATAAGCTGGTAATTAGTTTATGTGTAGAAAGAGAAAAAGAAAATAAGCAAGGTGGTGAGAAGTTTACTTTTGACTGTAGACAATAATCCTGCTCTGGGTTTTTGACAGCCTCAGAACAGTGCAAGCAGAGGAAATAGAGAGCCTGATCATCTCTCACCGTGGTGACCCCCAAGTACTAATCTTGAATGTAAGAAATAAAATGTAATGTCTTCAGAGAGTGGCTATTTAGGTAGATTTTTGTTGGTTGATTGTTATTTCACATAAATTTCCCTTGAGAGTGTGGAACTGTGCTTAGACCTGTAAGAGTCACATCTCTATTCTTTTCTTTGGTAATACAATTCTCTAACTCCCTCTCCCCACTCCTACCCCTACTTAAGGTTGTGTTGCCAAAAGAATGCAGTGAGAGTGCTAGCTGTTTTTAGATGGGAAGGTGATTTGTTGCCTCTGATAATCTGCTTGTTGAGCTCAAGTTAGCTCTGGCATCTGAAGGAAATAAATGTCAGAAACAAGTAGGGCAGTGCTCTCTTAGAAATGATTACTGATCTCTTTTTAAAATGTTTACAGTAGTTGTTTAATAAGGAAACAATTGGATAGAATTTATGCTGCCTAAGTTTCTATAAATAACAAACTCTTTTCTCATCTATCTGTAATGTCCACGTGGTTGCTGTTTATCACTGTAACTAGTTCCAACAGTTAAATTCCGGTGTCTCTCCTCTACTATTACAAAAGGCTACAGTGGGCCAACTACATCATGGGGATAGGGTAGGAAGATAGAACTTTCTCATATTATTCTGTGTGAGAACATGATGGCTGTAACTATAAAAAACTGCTTTAAAATATTTTTGCTAATTGTGATTCAGTAATTTCAAAATGTTAACTTTGGAAAACATTGACAATTTACAAAAACATATCTACTGTTAGATATTTTATTAGATTTTTTTTCTCCTTTGTGCCTATTTAAACTCTAAATGAAAGATGGAAATATGTTTGCTCTAAATATTTGATGTGATTGAGATGAGATTAAGCGGTTTAAATGATTTAAAAATTATATTTACTTTAGTGCAATCTGTTAGATTCAATGCTAATCTGTCTTTTGGTTTGCTTTGTGGTACAGGAAACTAAGCAACGAGGGTTAAACTATTCAGTGCATGGTTAGGGTTAAAAACCTGGGTTCCCTCTCTCTGTACCAGTTACCAAGTTCTTCAGGCAAAGTTGAGTTTGCTGTTCAGACATTAGCTGTACTTCTTAGCGATGACCTTGTCGGGTAGAGAAGCATGGCACAGTGGCACTTTCCAGCTGTATTCAGCCTATCCGTCGGGGTATAATCATGCTCAGTCCCAGCACCACAGGCTTGGACATATGTTGAGTTTTATTTCTTTCTTCTGACATTAATCCTATTCACCAGCTGTTCTGCCAGCTGCCATTCTTCAGTTTAGAGATTACATTTTGGGGGATACCAACAAAGGTCTAGTTGACCACTGCTTTCTTTTTTTCCACTTATTCTATAGAAATGATTGGACCTAGGGGTTAAGAGAACTCAATCTTTTCCCACTATCACCTCACTTTTCTTTGGATTCTAGACATTAACATGATTTATGATCACTCTTAGTATGTTGTAGATAAGCTTTCCAAAGCACCAGATTACCACCTTACTTATAAATCCCCTTTCCACAAAAAGGTTTTAAGTTTACATTGAAGGATATAATAAATGTTTCTTATGCTATTATATAAACAACATTAATTAGTGACAATTTCTTTTGATGTCCTAAAACATATTCCAGCTGAAAATATACTTTCAGTTCTTCTTTGTTTTTCCCCACAGGTTTGATAACATATCTGAATTAAGATGATACTTTTCCTTTCCTGAGCTATGGTTTCACTAATCTTGTTTGAATGGGCTATTAAATCTCTGTTACACTCATAATATATACTAATAAGTAGTATAGATTTCTCACTTTGTATTCCAGATGATCTGCCCATAAGCAGGATGTTAAACATCTGTAGTTTAAGCCTCTGGGACTAACAAATGCCTTAATGCCAGAAAGAAATGTGGCCTGGATGATAAGGTCACAGACCATGTGGTAAAGAAACATCCCCAATATTAAGCCTGCACATACTCTCCATTGTTAATCCTTACATTTTCATAAAGGCAAGAAAAACTAATAGACTTAAGTTGTAATCATTTACAGTACATGTTTATTACATTAATACCAACAAATACACAAAATCCCATATGTGTTATAATTCTCTCTGCTGATATTTTGAAGTCATTTAAAATGTGTAGCCACATGCCTCACAATAGTATTATTTTAGCCATTAATTTACCTAAGAAGATGACATCAGTACATATTTGTTTATTGACAAAATTCTGCTTTTGTCTCTTAACTTTGTGGCATATGTAGGTCCTATATTATGGTAAATAACTCAGTTTAAATAGCATCTTTAGGCTGGAGCCATTAGAATTGAGAACACCCTACTGAAGCACACAAAAAAACAACAAAAAACCAAAACGTAATGGTGTATTCTGCAAGGTAGGTAGGTTTGTTTGTTTATTAATTCTTTCATCCATCCATCTATTCATCCATCCTTCCTTTCATCCATTTATTTATGTATGTATTTATTTATTTATTTATTCATTCTATTGAGCAGGATATTACTTATTGAGCCACATAAAAGAAAACAGCATCTTGTGTTTACCAGACAGCACAACTCCTCATATATATGAATAAATTTATAGAAAAATGAGAAGAAGTTTATAAATTGCCTGCTGAAAAAACTATAGATTCCATATCATCCCCCTATCTCCTCCCAAAGCTCTGACAGTAGTGAACCCCATTTACTAAATATGGACATTCTATTTATAGAAATATTCATATTTTTATTGGTGGTCAAAGCACTGCTTATAGGAAAACCTACAGGTGACTAATAGGAGTTGCTCACTAAGTGGAATAATGAATAGTATTAGGTGTCAATTAAATCAAGCTTCCCCGAGGTGCAGGTGCTCCACAATGTACTGACACATTTCAAGTAGCAGTGCCACTTCACCCATGCATATGAACAAGCACATTTGCATATTAAAAAGCTGAAAATTATTTAACTGAAGCAAAAGTCTTTTAGAGATGATGGAGGTTATTAAAACTGTTGACAAGAAAGAAGGTAATTGCCTGAAAATGAGAGATGACATTCTGCTATACACAGGGAACGTTGTTTTTGTTGTATTGTGCAGCAGTGCCTGGGTGTATAACCTATTACATTGAGATTGCTCCTATGCAATTAGACCCTTTTTGTCCTCACTTCAATAAGGCTATGATTATGAAGGATTGAAGAACACTTGGCATATTGAATGTCTGTTGTTTTTATAACTTCGTCAGAAATGACAAAACACGTTTTGTGTCCTGTTTTTTCTTTGTAGGCTTATTGATTCTGTGATTATAATATTCATAAAAGACAATGTGTTCATGGTTGAACACTCTGTCATTTATACAGGTTTTATTTTTTTCTGTCTCAGCATAGTATTTGTTTGAATGCCAAGGTGTTAGTCATAAGACGAGCAGATTTTTAGAAGTAAAAGATGAATAGGTGAGAAGTTTATCACGCTAATAGCCCCAAATATTACTATTAAAAGTGTCATAAAATGGATGATTTCATAGGTTTCAGATGGAAATAATTCACCAACTAAGAAAACTTGAAAGCTATTTTATTTACTCTTTGATTTTGAGCTGTTTATTTTCATCAGATTTTTTAGCGATCTTATTGTGCTTTGGTTGCGTTTGTTAGAAGAAATGAAGATTCATGGCCCTAGAGGAAGACACTTTCTTGATAGTCTGAGAGGCAGTACATCTGGGTTGACTTAACTCCATTCTGAGGGTAGTAACTGAAGCAAGTACAGTGAATTTGGCAATTGAAATGGAAACATGGAAATCATTGCAGGTGTAGGAAATTTCAGATTTTTTGCTTTATTAAAATGATGCTTGTTAAAAGACTTTTGGTTAAAATACTTTACATCTAATCATCTTAATTAAACGTCAGCTCCCAGCAGAACCATTGCAGCAATACATGAAGTCCATTTTCATCACTGTATTTTTTTCTTAAAGATGAGTATTGGTATTCTTTGGGACATAGCATTGTAGTGTATTCAGGTGGACTTTAGGCCTGTGGTAAACCACATTTTACTCTGGGCCAATCAGCTTCTGCTTTTATTCCTTACAGAGATTTAAATCCCGAACTGGTTTGTCAGACACAGAATTGATAGGCTGTGAATAAAGTCCAGATGCACCTATAAAGTTTTCTAGGAGTTTGTCATTTATGTGCTCTTTTTAGTCTTTGATTTGGATGCATCTGGGATTGAATAAATTAAAAGGCACACCTAGGTTTTTTGTTAGCAGCTGTCTGGTTTATCTAATCTGACGTGTTCATTTCTTTAAGTTAAAGAGGGAAAATGTCTTTAGGCATAGCAATCTGACTCTTGATTAGAAAGATAAAAGTGAGATACCCCAGGTCTTTTTGAACGCACATTATTTACTGCCTGCTGAAAACCTTAGCTATTTAAAAGATGAAAATCCTAAGGTAGTCATGCTCAAAGAGTAGGTTATGGAAGCTACCAAAGTATGCCAAACTTGTCATTTACTTCATATGCACAGATCTAGTCACATATCCTACACCTTGATTTCCATTCATACAACCTGGGAGTTGTATGAAATTAAGTCAATTTTATTCTCTAATAGGTCATCTTGTTTAAAACTGTTAAGAAAAATCTTAACCTTACTTCATGTAACTAATTTTAGTAGGGAGTAATAATTGTTATTGACTATACAAATAGGTAATGGAAAATTTTTTTCTTGGTAAATTAAAATTTTTGTTTTAATTCTTGCCATTTGTTTTGGTGCCATTACTTACTTTTTTCTCTCAATAAATTCATTAATACGAGGACATCTTGTGCCCAGAATTCATTATATTATTTTATCTGACATTTGAATAATTATCAGTTTGTGGATTAGAATTTTAAAAAGCAAAGGTCAGAAATTAGCTTTCATTTTAATTTGTGAAAAATTGTATTCTGGATATATTTATGTTAAATATGATTTGTTTAATAGAGACTAAGAAATAAGTTTGAGACAAATCAGGATTGTAAATCTCTGGAAGTGTTCTGGAAATGAAAGTATTATATAAAATACTTTCTCTTTGTCCAAGGATAACTTCTACGTAGAGGCATCATGTAGTACTGAGAAATCAAAGGTGTACTTTTTGGTAACTGAACTGTTATGAAACTTCACTATCTGGTATGTCATTGACAAACCCTCATAGGCTTATATATATTAATAGTATGTCCCCCATAAATGTTAGAATATTTAATAAATGAATGACTGGGCTCTAAAATATCTTACTAAAAAGTATATATGAATGTACCAATGTTTAGCATTTCAGTGGTTTGAAGAAAATTCTAGCTTTAGAACATATCTGCTTTCTCCACTTAGGTATCCACTTCTGATAACTGCTTTTTCTCATATTTAGTATATCTAATGCCCTTGTAAACAAACATGAAGCCCACAAACCGATGGGAATGGTAAAAATGAGACTATAAAGTATATCAAAAGAGCAGGTTCACTAGGTCATGTGGACAGAAGTTGAATAAAGTATTTAGGTGGCTGATCCAGAGTAGGATAACTATAAATTCAAATATGTTGAAAGACCAGGCCTTAACATAATCTTGAGTTGAGCAAGGGTTTGAAGAAATTGTATATCATGGGAAGAAAATCTTCTGAATCAGGGTTATTTCCAGGGAATATTGGACCTTTGGGAAATCACACTGTACTCCTGCCTTTTCTCTACCCCCTCTCTTGAACATTTTTCAGGTGAAATCAAGTTAATGAATAGCCAGTGTACCTGTAAAGTATGAAAGGCAGCGCAAAGCCTGAAGGATATATATGAAGGTGGGAGACACTGTTGCTAGGAAGCTTGGCTGAATTCCACACTTCTCTTTTTTTAAAGGCAGATTAAATGAACGTGAGCTTAAATGTATTTTACATTTCATTTACAACCCATCTTTCTTCTTCCCTGCTCACTATTTTGGAGTCAGTGGGAAACTTAGGAAACACCTGACAGTACCCAAGGCCTGACAAAGCTTCCCAGTGTGGGGTCAAATGTGTAATGGCTTGACTTTGTTGTATAAATGAGTATACCAGGAATTCTCTGGGTCTTTGTTAAGTTAATAATACTCTAGTCGTACATAGTTCACAGTTTGCAAAGGGCTTTTGCATGCCTTATTTCAGTCTCATAAAAATTTTGAGTGTAAGGAAGGACAGATATTCTTATGTTATTCTAGAAATGAGGAAATTAATGATTAATGTATTGCGTAGCTGGTAAAGGGGGAGCTGGAGTAAAAATTTAGGCTAACTTGCGTTACAGGCTCATTAGGATTGCATGAACTCAGTTGGCCTGTACTTTACTTGACCATTGTTAATATCTTCAGGGTATGAGGAGGTTCTTTAAAGACAGTAGTAGTCAGTATAGAAGAAGCATGTGTGTGTGTGTGTGTGAGAGAGAGAGAGAGAGAGACACACACGCACACACATACAGAAAGAGAGAGAGAGAGACGAGACAGAGAGATTAAAAGGAGAGACTAACGGGAAGAGATGGGATAGCACAACATAGCATGTCTCTTTGCCCCCAAATACCTAATCAAATAAACTATTGTTCTTCTCTTGAGTGATTCTTTTCATCAGAACAACAATTTTACATTTCATGGATTCATCTACATAACCATGTGAATAACAGCAACAAGAAAATATATATGTGTTTTCATGTTGTTTTGAAAAAACTCAAATTTAAATTTTTTTCTAGCATTTTTCATAACAAACTTTTTCTGTTTAAAAAAACCTTTATGGTAGAAAAATTTCCAATCCTACACAAAAGTAGAGAGAATAGTATGATGAGCCCTTATGGACCTATCATCTAGCTTAAACAATCATAAATATTTCATCCATTCTACCACTTTTTTGATTAAAAATATAAATCATGAAATATGTCAAAAATAAGAAAATAAACCCAAATTTCTGCTACTATTATTTAACAGATATTAATAGTTTAAATGTATATTCCTTATATGAAACATGAGCACGGGACTGCAATAAATGGAAGATAGAAAATAAGCAAAGGGTACCAAAATAGAAGAGAATGGTAAAAGCACAATTTTCCAAAATATATCTGCTAGCATTTCCTTTTTATAAGACAACACTATACATAAAAATTCATGTGGCTCATAAATAACTCATTGAACACAGTGATCATCATATTAAAAGATATCTTAGTTATATTGAAGTATATGCTATACAGAGGGAGTATATAGCATATATATACTGAATATGAATTGAAGGATATGCTGTATCTGTTAGTTATATATTAGTAATATCTTAAGATAATTTGGCCTGCAGTTTAGTAAATAGAATGTCCAGGAGCATTCCTCTTCTTCTTGATATATACTAAGAATTTCTTGCTGCCACGTGTGCCTGTTGGAAAGTCAGCAGCAGTGATTAAAACTTCAGTAGACTTTTTAAGCAATGACGTTAGTCATTGCTTAGACACAAAACTAAGTTGCATAGACCCCAGTACACACTGAGATTCTTTTATCTAGCAGCTTATTCTGAACATCACTGTGGACCCTGGAAATCTGTAAAAGACATTCTCTTATTTGAGAAGGAAGTCCTCTTCAGAGGCATGAAATAAGACAACAACTGGATATTCATTTTATATGGCTTTAAAAATCATGATATTATGCTTTATTTCAAGAAGCTCAGTTTCTTGAAATTGTGAGTACTTTTACATTGGAACAATGAATCTTATCATTTTATAAGGCATATAATAGAAACGTATTCATTTTATTTTTCTATGCCAAATATTTGTTCTCTTGGGAAATTCTAACAATGGAAAATACAAACAAATGTATATTATATTTGAGGGTTCATCAGAAGACTCATGTGTTTCCATACCAGTTGAAAACATTTACAGAAACTTTAGGTTGTTTTTCTGCCATAGCACATTTGTATTGGTGATATAACTGAAATAGCTTTTATTGATATAGGATCAGGCAACGTCTCAGAAGTATCTCTGATTCTTTGTGATTATCATAGGATACAGCATAATAGGACGTGCAGAAAATTGAGTGAATTTTTCATTCATTCGTTCACAGACATTTATTGAGCTCTTGTTGTATATCAAGTACAGTGACAGTCACTGGCATGTTGAAAAACACCCTGAAATTTAAAAATTTTTTAATTCCTTCTAATATATGGAGTTCTGCTCTTGTTGCTCAGGCTGGAGTGCAATGGTGCGATCTCGACTCACTGCAGCCTCCGCCTCCAAGGTTCAAGTGATTCTCCTGTTTCAGCCTCCCGAGTAGCTGGGATTACAGGCATGCGCCACCACACCCAGCCAATTTTTTGTCTTTTTGGTAGAGATGGGGTTTCTTCATGTTGATCAGGCTGATCTTGAACTCCTGACCTCAGATGATACCCCTGCTTTGGCCTCCCAAAGTGCTGGAATTACAGGCGTGAGCCACTGCATCTGCCTTAAAAATATTTTTTACAATTATTCTTTCTATCAGTTTAATATTAAAACATTCAGTTAATTAGCATTATGTTTATTGTAGTCTAGTTATTTGAGAATTTAATGTCACTTATTTTGTTTTTTATATTTGATGAAAGAAAACTGGCAGGTTTGTTTCATCTGTTGTCCAGTCAGGCTCACTTGACTATACTGCCCTTCCAATAAAACCTAGAAATAGTTTGTTTTATCTAAAAAATTACAATTTATAATCTAATTTGCAACTGAAGTATATACTGTGTGCTTTTAATGTACCTTAGTTATATGCTAATGGTCATAAATAAGAAGAGATAAGAAAGTGTATAGAGCTTAGGACATGTGTTTCATTATTACTGAAAAATAATTCAAAACACCAAGCAGATTAAATGAGCACAGTGATAGGCACGTGGGACAAGAATTGGAATAAAATACAGCTTTACCAGAAGAGGCTCACAAGGGAAATAGTAGCAGGTGGGTTTGGTATGAATGTAGGAGTAGATTGACACACATGAGTTTCTATCGCACCCACACTTCCTGGATCACAGCACTTCTAAAACATGTTTGCGTTTGCTTGATGATGTGCCTGTATTCCCTAGTAAACTGATGCTCAACCAGGGAAGGGCACCGTATTTGTTTAATTCACCTTTTTCTTTCCAGAACCTAGCAACAAATTATCCATTGGGGAGTGAATATAAAAGGTTATATTAATATAAAATGTTAAACTCTATAATAGAAGCATGAATAAGAAGGGAAATGTAGAGTAAAGGGTATGAGAACTAAAACATCTTTGAAGTGTGTAAGATTGAAAATATTCTATATTCACATACGGTAACACTAGGTTTACTTGTACTCTGTCAGAACACTCTTTCAACAGATATTTTTGCCTATTGACAAATGACAATAACATTTTCAAATTATTAAATAATTCCTGAGTCAATACAAACTAAATTATGTTCAGTAGCAAATAACATAAACTCTATGAAAATTAATAGCCCAGGTACTAATATAGTAACTCTTTTAGTTAGAGTATTTGATTAGCATGAACACCCAGTTCTCTATTATAAGAGATATCAGAAGCAGCTTGGTAGACTTGAGAGAGAAGGTATCTGTATTCTTAGGTAAATGGAGTTAACATTTTAGGGTGAAAATAACACTTCTTTCCTGCTAAATATTAATGTAAGAAGAAAGAAGTATTCTATCTCATTATTAATAGCATAAGCACATTATTTAAATATCAATATTAGAAACTGTGCATAATTATACTCTGAATTTGATCATCTTTTATATTTTTCAGCAAGTCTTTCTTTCAAGATTTCAGGGGTAACTTAGTTGTTTTAAACCATAACTGCTTAAAGGAGAATAACATAAATCTAGAGAACTTTTTAAAAAGTAACTGAAATTGTAGAACATTGGCAGCATTGAATAGAGTTTCCTTTCTGACATAACAAGAAAATATGGCAAATATAATCATTCTTTGTTATAGGTTTGTTTGTGTCCTTCACTTGAGATAATTTATTTTGCTATGTAGTGCTTAATCACACAAAATAAAAATAAAAATGTTCTTAATAAGTTTTAGCAGCTTTAATTGAAATAAAATTAAAGCCACAGAAGTAATCATTTAGTGTTTTACGAAGGGTTTTCTTATGTTAGTGTTGTGTGTTTATGTATGTGTGTGTTTCTGATTTCTTTTGAAAATTATGGTTTAAAGAAAATTATTTTCTGATAAACTATCTAGAGGTAACTTATTTGGGATAATTTATTGTTTCACCTTTTGAACTTAATTATCTTGAGCACTTTTATTGTACAACATAAAATCATCTACTTTTTATTACAAAAGCATTCAAGAATTCTATGCGATATTTTTGATATTATATTTCTATTTTAATATTTTTAATCAATTTATTTTTAAAAAGTAGGCTGTCAAATTTTCTTGTTTATGATTGTTTATAGATAGTAAAAACAGCCCGTTTCTTCCATGAATACTATTTGAGTCATCTACTACTTGAAATGTGGTTTGGATATTGCCATTCAATTGATATGAACTGGGTGGCACCAAAATAAATATTTTCATTTTTATATTTGACTTTGACCCTCAGCAAAGTCATATATATATAATATATGTATATAATATATATAATATGTATATAATATATAATATATACTAATTATATATAATTTACAAATATATATATACACACACATCTCATAGGGCTCCCTTTTTCTCTTTCATCAAATAAATTTTGATTCTCCCATTTTTAATATAGGCAATTATAGAGTTGTATTTAATATCTTGGCAAAATATTGGGCAGATAGATGTGTGCATGTATAATCACACTTCAAGTAGTAAGAACATTAATTTTAAAACTGTGGTTTAAAAATATTTTTAATTTTCATAGCTGATAAAGTAGTAATGGATTGTCAAAATGTATAGTTTTTTGATGTATACATATTTTGACAATTGATATTTAGTTTGAAATTCCTTTAGATAACCTCCAAATTCATGCCTATTTTTGCTATGTTTTAATAATAAATATAATTCAATAATAATAATTATGTATCTTTAAAATGGCAAATAGACTTTCAAAAACTGTTCAGGATCAAATGTTCTTCTTATGGAAATGTGTTTTTTTAACCACTATTTAAAAATGGGCTTAAAAATTTTAAGAAGTTAGTGGGTATCAAGAAACAGTTATAGCTGGCCAGTTTAATAGAGTTACTTTGCATATTTGAGAAATTCCTGTATTAATCTCTACTCTACATTCATTGTATATGTAATGTTCCAATAATTAAACTTGTAAACATTTTAAAAATAAACTTTACTTTGATTCCAGAAAACTTACTACTTTCTTGATGAAAAGTAAAATAAATGAATGTCTGTATCTCTTTCCAATAAAGACTGGCAGGCATGGTTTCATTATCCTTTTATCAAATACATATTCATTATTATTATTTTATAATATTTAGTAAAAGAATTATTTGATTGCATCTCCTCACCCCAATGGAAGGGAACAGATATAAGGCATTTTATTTGAGTTTCATGACTCTGTATTTGACTGAGAAATGAATATATGAAAGTATATTGGTAAACTTATTGAGACTCATGGGAGAAGGTATCCCAAATTAAATTTTTTTCTTGCAGTTACTGTATATCCTGTTTCCTAAATCTGTATTGTCCTTTTTAGTAAAAGGGTATGTGTATATATATATGATTTTATATATATGTGATTTTATTTATAATAACTTGTGTATATAACTTGTCTAAATATTATGTAACTTGCTTGTATGTTAACGTTTATATTTGTGTGTTCATATAACTCAGTGAAAATACACATAATAAAACCGTGACTTTTTTAGAATCTGAAAATAGGAATTTGGGTTGGTATATCATCATGGGAAAGTCACTTAACCTCTTTGAATCTTTTATAATATTGGGATGTTATTACCTAGGTGACAACATTAAATAACACATTAAATGAAACTTAAATAATATAAAGTATTGAAATCACTTGCCTGACTTAAGTACTATATTAACAGATATTAATATGGAATCTGTTTTATAGTCATCATAGGGTCTACTAAATATGTATGTTATTGATTACTAAGAATCAACAAAGTTTTACTAGGTTTGGAGATTTTGTTTCCATCACTTCCACTATTCTTGAAAGCTTTGATTTTGTCTGACAAATACAGTAGGAAAAAATGAAATACATCTATGTATAACGTGTGGATATAAATATTTGTGTGTCTTTGTAAAGATTGCTCTATGCTCTATCTTGTGGGAAAAATACCCATATCCTCAATAGTAATTCATGTGTCTTTCATTCAAATAAAGGTACAAAAGCTTCTTTGACATAGCATTTTGGGGTCTCTGTTACTGAGAGAGAGACAGCATGCAGGCAGGGTAGCAATGACCATACACATACATGTGACACATACACGACCAAAATGTATTTGAAAAGTTATGACTTGTGAACATTTGACATATTGGATCCAATTTTTTTAAGGGGTTTATTCTGTTGGTAATAAAGTTTTAGACTTTACTTCTGATACTTGGAAACTTCTTTGGAAGGGCAGATATATAGAGTGAATAGAAAAACTCTAACTCTTTATTTAACTCTTCGGTAGCTGCAAGGAAGTTTATCCTCTTTCCACTGTCCTACTTTGTTGAGAGCTGACTCTTTCAGATTGTAGGGATGATTTAAATTAATGACAGTTGTACTGATCTGCTATAACTCCAGGGTACTTTTTGTTCTTAACTAAAATGGATTTGGTTTCTATCAGTATGTAGTATTTATATGACAAAAAGATGATTAAGGCAAAGGAATTTATTGAAATAGTATGTTATTTATGTTATTACAGTGTCCCTTATATATGCATGTTGAATGTTTATACATATAACCATACAATATGAACACCTTTCTTTGTTTTTAAAAATGCATGTCTATCACAAAAGTAATTCAACTGTATACAAGATAATATGATTCCCTTTAACTACTGGTGCCATCAGTCATTCAGTGAGAAAGTAGCTCATGGTCTATAGGGAAACACAATTTGATTTGGATTGGGTTTTAAGAAGTCATTGTTTTGTTTGGAAAATGTGAAATCGGTGAATGAGCTTGTTCTCTTTGTAGAGGATTACAATAACACACGGGAAGCATATGAGTGCTTCTGACAGATGTGTTGGCGGTTTGCCACAAAGTGAAGGGTGCGGCCCTGACTGACAACTTGCAATTATATTATGATGAATGGTTCTGATGTGTGTTCAAGAGAAAACCACTTTCTAGAAAGTGAAAGTCATACATACGGTTTCTATATATAAAAAAAAAAGCTCAAATAAAGTATTATAACTTTCTGTTTTATTTAAGCCCAGATTTGGTGGGCTAACCAATTTGAATCATTCACTTCTCACAAAGGTCTCTGCTTTTGGTAAATCAAGGACCAAATCCAAAATTTTTGTGGGGAAAGCAAATTTGATATCATTTTTGGCATCAAAATTACTGTATCTGCATTTTCGACAAAACTGTCATCTCCAAGGAAATCTTTGACTCTTACACATACACTGAAATATATACGTATGTCCATGATTGGCCAATAAGACTAATGGAGTCAAGCATTGAGAAAGAAATAGCCTTTTTTGATTAAGTCATTTCTTGATACATTTTGTTGTTTGCCTTACCATTGAAAAACTTTGTTTTCAAACAACGTATGTGGACCGAAGCTTTGGGTTATTTTGAAATTGTTTTCACCCTTTTCTGATTTAATTTATCTTAAGAAAACTCTTAGTATAGCATCAGAATATAGATTTTTCAAGAGTTAGTATGCCTCATTGGTATACAATTTAATTACTCAGTGATAAAACTATAATGCATAAAATATGTATTAACTAAGCTGGTAGTTTTATTTTCATGAATTAAGAAAAAGCTGATTTTCAAAAACTAAATCAAATAAAACGTGAAATTAGGTTTTGGATGTATTTTCTTGCACAATACTTAAATTGTGCAATTTGTAACTAACTTTCAGCATATTTACATAGCATATCTTATTTAAAATACTGCTATTTTGAAAATGTAAGTTTTCATCTGATTCTCTGAGAATCCGAAGGCATATTATTATTGAAGTTAGGCAAGAACTTCCTATTAAAAATATCTAATAAACAACATTGTAATTATGAAGATGAAATTCAAATACATGCTGCAATATTTAGCATATAAAGAAATATAGTCACAATAGCCAAACTCTTCAGAAATTGAAATATGAAAGTGAGATATTAAATAGTATTATTTTTAAAAGATAGTCTAAAAGCTGGAGGAAGAGAATTATTGATTTACCCTTTATTTCTCAAAATTTGTCATATGATTTTGCCTTGTATAGGTTAAAATGAGGTCATTTAAAGCTCAATATGATCCAAAATCAAGTTTCTTAGGAATTTTAATGACTTTATGTCTCAGTTTTAATCTCAGTTTTATAGTATCCAGGTTTTGTCCTTTAGACTCGTTTTACTTTAATTCCCTGTGTAACATTTAGGGTGTGTCCACTGTTGTATTTCAATAGTGGAACTTTCTCATTGTTACTGAAATACGTTAAGCTTTTCAGAGTAAAAGAATGGCAGTGTGGAAATTACGGCATTCTTGTGAAAGTATCAGGAGTCCTGCAGTTTCATTGTAGACAGAACTTCTAAGAGGAAAAAAGACACTCACATAAGCATTTTAGTGTTTTTGCTCTTATCACATTAGTCTACCTGTACCTACTTTTTCCTCTGTGGCATCAACTCATCATTTACCATTTGAACCTATACATCCAAGAATAGGAACATGAAGTCTTGATCAACTGGATGGTTATTGTTTTCTTTTTGGGTTTCTGTTTTTGAAGCCCTGTGAATTTTCTTTACCCCGTTAGATCTAGGTCTATATTCTAGCCTCATTTAGTAATCCATAAGAATTTTCTGTCATTTAGGATTTGAGTCCTTACTGTTAAAGTGACCTGTAGGTTTTATCTTCATCCATGTTCAAGTTGATAAAATACATTATTTTTATCTTCAGGTTTTCTTTCACTATCTAATTTCTTTTGTTTTTTTGTCAAGCTGTAAACTTGATGTTATTGTTCTGGGGCTCCAGATCTTTGTCCTTGATTTAGTTTTTACTTGGAAGAGAAATAGTTACCATCCATTTGCAGGTGCAAGTTAAGGCCTGTTAGAAAGCTTGGCATCTACACTATGAGCTCTGAGTAATATTTTCTAGTGTATAGTTTTGATCACATGAAGTGTGTATTTGTGGGAAGAAAGTAGATTGTATTGTTTTATGTTTGTACCATAGGTAATAATTACTGTATTGTTTATAGGATAATAAACTCGTTAGGCAATTATGCCTTGTTGGGGTATTTGAAACATTATTTGTTTTTAACTTGAATGCTCTCAGGTAGGTAATAATTAGATTTCATTTGGGATCTTTTATTTAAATGAAAGTTATGCAGAATAAACTGCATTTTTTTGCTTTAAAAATTAAAAAGCACCATTCTTTGGCATTTTGGAAGTAAGCTAGGCTAAACAGTAGTAGAAAAAGAGAAAAGTCAGTTTTTCCTCTTTAAATGTTTGAGATAAGGTAACTTAACATTTTATAAGATTTAGGTAAAATTTGCCTGGATGTGTATACATATATATTTATATATAAATATACATATAATACATATATATTTATATATAAATATACATAAATATATATTTATATAAATATACATAAATATATATTTATATAAATATACATATAAGTATATTTATACATAAATATAAAAGTATATTTTTATATTTTATATATATTTTCACAATTTATATATATTTATTATATTTTATATAGATTTATTTATATATTTTTATATATATTTATTATATATTTATTATAATTTATTTATATTTTATATATATTTACACAATTTATATATATTTATATATAATATATGGCCATATATATAGAATTTATATATAATATTATATATAATATATGGCCTATATATAAAATTTATATATATTTATATATATATATATATGGCTGTGACATTTATCAAGTACTTTCTATAATACCAGGCATTGGCTAAGTGCTTTTTATACATGATCTCATTTAGTATTCACAATAACTCTATGATGTAGATACTATTCTTACTTTGCAAATGATAAAATTGGCCTAACCAAGGCCACAAAGTTAATAATTGGCAGAACCTTAATTTGAAACCACGTTGAATAACTCCAAACCCAGTGTGATTAATTATCTTGCTATATATTAAACCATGAGGGAAACTGGCTGTAAAGTGAGTGCTACACTTCCCATCCCCCAGCAGGGGAGGAAAGAAAGATAAATGAATGTGGGATTTTCTGTCTCCACTCCTGATCCAAAGAAAATGTGGAGTCTTTGGAGCAGCTATAGGCTGAGGGGTAAATGGAAGATTAGTAGCCTGTGAAGAAGATTTATCTTTTGTTAGGTACTTATGGAAGATACCAGACTTTATTATGCAGTCCAATTTTTTCTTTTTGTTCTATCTGCTACTTTGTAACAGGAGCTGATCACACAGTGTTTACTGTCAGCTTGGACTCCATTACAAAATACCACAGACTGGGTGGCTTAAACAACAGAAATTTATTTTTCACAGTTTTGGAGGCAGGGAAGTCGAAGATTGAGGTGTTGGCAGATTTGGTTCCTTGTCAGGGCTGTCTTCCTGGCTTGAAGATCTTTGTCTTCTCCCTGCATCCTGGCAACCTCACATGGTGGAGTGGGTGGGAGTGGGGCAGTAAGAGAGATAAAAGGGAGATCTCTGGTGTCTCTTCTTCTAAGGTCAATAGTCCTGTTATGAAGGCCCCACCTTCATGATCTCATCTAAACCTAATTACCTCCCAAAGACCACGTCTCCAGATACCATCACATTAGAGGGTAGGACTTCAGCATATGAATTCTGGGGGAACATAGTTCAGTCCACAGCATAGGGTCCTCTCATGCCCATTAGGTAATCTGCCTTAGAGCAAGGATTCTTTGGTGACAATATTTAACATACAGCTTCTCCCACTAAAGTGTTCTTTAGTGCTAGGCATGGTGAGCCTTAATGTCTTAGATTAAACTGTTTTTACTGGAATGCTCACTGCGTGTGAAAAGCTAAGTGTTTTTAAAATGTTACCTCATTTAGTCTTTGCAGCAAATGAAGAAATTGTGGTTCAGATATACTTCAGGTGACATAATTATTAGGTGCTGAAGCTGGCATTAATTAGGAATGTTTTAAGATGCGAGTATCCACAACAAAGGAAAACAAATAAAATACTCAACATACTGTAGCTTAAAGAAATAGGTGTTTAATTTTTTCACATAGCAGAAAGTCTGAAGGTAAGTGGTTTCTGGTATTGGTACAGGAGGTTGACAATGTTAGGACTTGATCGCACTCCTGCAAATCCTCTGACCTTCCCTTTATCATTATAAGATGGTCACAGCAGGCCCACATTCTATAAGAGAGAGCAGTGGATGGTGCATGACAGAGAATTATTCTATTTATGCCTTTTTTATTTGGGGGACAGAGGTAATCAAGGTTAAGAAAATTCTTTTCCAGAATCCCCATAGCAGGCTTTCTTCCATGTCTCATTATCTAGAACTAGGTCACATGACTAACCCTAGCTGCAAAGGAGACTAGTCATGCAAATGTTTTGATTTTCCAGTTTCTCAAGTGGAAAGCAGTTGAAGGAGAAGGGGATCATGAATGGCTTTTCCCTTGCCAGCCTAGTCTCTTACAGGGCTACACTTATAGCCAAGGTCTTTAGGTTTAGTTTCTACCTTTCTGGCAGAAAGTTTAGTTTCTAACTTTGCTGAGGAAGGACTTGCACATATTTTTGCCAATCTGATAAGTCATATTTTTGTGTCTCTTTAGAGATAATTTTGAGTTACATTTACAGAAAGTGATAGAAATAAGTTTGGACTTAGACTTTCTGTGTCAGGATCCTACTTGTACTATATATTAGCTATCTGACCATGAGGAATTTTCCTGACTTCTCTGACCTCATTCTACATACTTGTATGTTTTTATGCAATTCATATATTTAAAGTACTTAGTTCAATGTACATCATATTATATCAAGTGCTATCATATCAGATACTCAAAAACTGTTATCGTATTTATTCCACTATGGGTAAAAAGAGAAGAAAAGTCTCCCAGATAACTACAAATAGTACAATATGAATCTATTTATATTTTTGACCCTTTGTAAGAAAGTGTTTAAGATGATATTCACTTCTTGATCTGAGGAAAGCTAAGAAGTACTTGAAATTATTTCATGTGTTAACAGAAAGCTAGATAAATTTTCAGAGAAAACAAATGCATATGTGGTTTCCATGTGTAAGTTGCTACTTCATTTCCAACTCTACTGCTATTTCTGTCTACCCTTTCTGAAATGTCCTATTCTCTAAAATAACCATGCTTTCTTTTTTTCCCCTTATCAAATAGGCCTTTTGTATAAGTGATCTTAGGTGATAGGAGGAAAAATATTTGATTAAGATGTTTTAAGTTTGATTAAAATAATTCACAATGAGATGTTAACAACCAATTGGCTTAGCTCCCCAAAGGAAGAGGTGTTTTTTTTTTTTTTTTTTTTTTTTTTTCCTTTGAGACTGAGACTGAGTCTCGTTCTGTTGCCCAGGCTGGAGTGCAGTGGCATGATCTCGGTTCACTGCAAGCCCTGCCTCCCGGGTTCATGCCATTCTTCTGTGTCAGCCTCCCCAGTAGGTGGGACTACCGGTACCCGCCACCCGCCACCACACCTAGCTCATTTTTTTTTTTTTTTTTTGCATTTTTAGTAGAGATGGGGTTTCACCATGTTAGCCAGGATGGTCTCGATCTCCTGACCTCGTGAATCACCCGCCTTGGGCTCCCAAGAGGTGTTTGTTTTAAAGATGAGCTTATGAAATAATTGCAAAGAATACTTACTTTGTGTGATATGTAAGGAGAATTTAAGAAAATGTATTATAAAAAATTCACGTGTACAAAAAGCTAGAAAGATTTTTGTAATTAACCCTTGTATACCCATTACTTAGATTCTAGAAGTTTCGAAATTCTGCGCCTCTGTATCCATTAGTCTTTTATTCCTTTATCTTTTATTTCTCTTCTGAAGTAATAGAGAGATTTAAAAAGTAAAACATGGCTGTCCAATGCCCCTTGTCTAGGCTACCTGCATACTATTATACTTCATGACATAATAATGAGGTGATAATTTGTTACAAAAAACCAAAAGGCCTAATAATTGATTTGGGGAAATCTCTTAGTTGAGATTTTGCCCACTGTCTTTGGGTTAGCTGTCTGAAAGTACTTAAGAATGAAAATGTTTGGTTGTGACCTTTGTATCACTTTCTATGCTGAGGAATAACTTCATTTTTGGGCAGCATGATGCATACAGCCCCTTTAATCTTTTTTTTTTTTAATTTAACAAATGAGGGAATGTGCAAAGAGGGAAATAATCATTTGTCTTCTTGCTACCCAGCACTAAACATGGTTAATCTCTTGACATATTTGCTTCTGTTTGTTTTTGAAGAAAAATGATTGTTGTTTTTCTTTTAAAGATCCTTTTGAGAAAGAAACAATATAGAAACATATGAAAATTAAAATTAGGAAAATTAATACCACCACCTAGAAATTAACATCATTAATATTAGATAGATATCATTCTTACACATTTATACAAATGGAAGGATGAGTGAGTGGGCATATGGATGGCTGGACAAATGGAAAGGCTTTTGTAATAATGGGGTCATCCTGTGGATGCTATTTAAATGTAAATTGATACATTTTATTTTACTTTATAGAAAAGAAGAAACCAAAGTAGAATTAGAGGGGTTGCTGAATCCCACATCAATGTTTATTTTTAGCATTAGAGATAATATTTGCTAAAAGATTCCCCTTAAGGCGTAAAAACTGGGGAGGAGGGACATTATGAAAAATTAAGAGGCTTTCGCATTATGTCTAGTTTATAGAAGCTACATATTTATTTTTAAAAGAAACAGTTGGCTCTCTGTTTTGAAAGATAAGGGCATAATATACTTTCTCCCAAATCTCTATTGCCCACTTCTCAGTTTTTGTTAGTTATTCTACTTTTCCATTGTTTAGGTTTATAACATTTACATTCTTTTTGTATCTATAATTCCTATAGTTGTTCAATGTTTATTCTATAGGTATATTAATTCAGTCATCACTACTACTTCTTTTATCACAGCTTCTCTTTTTCTGACTCTTTTTCACTTTTTCTCTTAGTTGAGAGAATTTCATTGCTAAGAACAAGGCCCTCTTCTCACAGCCCCCTAAGGGCTTAGGAGTGTAGTATTCCCAAATTTCTGTAACATTTTTATCTACCTGTTTTTCATCTTCATATGTGACATCTTTCTTTAGCATTATATTCTTGATCATGCTTTTTTTCTTCCAGGATTTTTGTATTTATTTCCTTCTGGTTGCCTCTTTGCCTTATCTCCTTGGAAGACGGAGAAAATTATTTCTCAGGGGTGAAAACATTTTGAGGTAGATGTGGGGGAGAACTCAGCTGAGGTGACATTTAGTTTTTATTTGGGGTCTGAGCTGTCTCCTTTGAGATTCTGCAATTTGAATGGGGATCATGGTCTATCATTTATTCAGAAGAATACTTTTTGGATCTTTGACCAAATTTATTGTATAGACTAGATTATTTACATCTGTCATACAGAAATAGCCCTGTGGTTCACTTTCCCTATATTATATATTTCTTCTTATTTTTCTTTTCTACTACAGATTGAAAATGAAGAAAATAGCAAAACTTCCTCAGTTTGCCTCTCTCCAGATTTGGAAATATTAATGACAATTCTTAGTACTTTGTCGACTCACCCACATCATCTCTATTTCTTTCCTTGGTTGCTAGGTTTGAGGTTTATTACATTTAGTTATTTTGCTTTTCTTGTTTGGTTGCTGTTGGTAATTTTTTTCTGACTTTAATTTTGTATTTTAATAAGTAATTGAGGGAGTGAAATTTGTGAGCTAGTTTTAATTTGCCTTCATAATCAGAAATCTTGCATCTTTAATTCTGTTGGAAAAGTGTAATTCAATAATACCTCTGTCTAACATTTTCAGGTAACATTTTCACTTAAACCATGAGAAGAGACTTGATTACTAATATTCATCCCATTTTAAAATACGTATATCTCAAGGCCAGCATCTTCTTTAGGGGCTTTGCTACTGAAAATAACATTGTGCTAGATGGAGTGCTATAGCACATCTTCTGTAAGGCTAGATGAGGTTGAAAGCAGAGAGGTCATCAGAGGACAGGAAGCAATACAGAGTTCTAGAATTTCTCGTGAATGTGTATGGGAACTTAGTTTGGTCTAATTTATTTCATCCATTAAAAGTCATTTTTAATTTATATCTTGAGGCAATGTTTTCTAGAATTATTTATTATTGAGATTTAAATCAGATGACTTATTTTCTCATATCTAAACAATTGCAGTAATTATAAAATATTGGTTGGTTGGAAATAAAGACCAAATAAAATACGAGCAAATATAATCAAATACCACATTAATATTAGATTATACAAAGTTCAAGTGGAATTATTCCAGTGGCGCAAGCTTGGATCAGTACTAGGATATTCCTTAATAGAATGTATTACATTTATGGTTCTAAGTAAAAAAAGTCTTGGAATAATCTCCAAAATGTTGAAAAAGGCTGCAAAATAAATTTTGATAAAATACTCAAATATAAATGGATGTATTCTTTCTCTGATTTCTACTGTGGTAAAATAAATATAAAAGTTACAGTTTTAACCATTTTAAGTGCACAATTCATTACTATTAATTACATTCATAGTTTTTATAACGATCACCACTATCTATTCCCAAAACTCTATCATTACCCTAAATAGAAACTCTGTAATTAGTAAACAATAACTCCCCATTCCCCAGTCCTCAAACTCCCTAGTAACCTCTACTGTACTTTCTGTCTCTATGAATCTACTTTTTCTAGATTCTAGATATGACTAGGTGGAATTATATAATATTTGCCTTTTTGTGTATGACTTTTATCAAGTAGCATAACATTTTTTTCAAGATTCGTTTATGCTGTAGCATGTGTCAAAACTACATTCCTTCTTATGGCTGAATAATATTCCTGTGTGTGTGTGTGTTTGTGTGTGTGTGTTATTACATTTTGTTTATTCATTCATCTATTGATGGGCACTTGGTTTGTTTTTACGTTATGGCTATTGGTAATAATGGTGCAATGCACATTGGCATATATGTATCTGAATTCATATTTTCTGTTCTTTTGAGTATAAACCTAGGAATGGCATTGCTGGGTCATAAAATAATACCATGTTTAGCTTTTTGAGAAACTACAAAACTGTTTTCCACAGTGACTACACCAATTTATTCCCTGCCTTCCCCGCAATGTTGGAGGGTTCCAATTTTTCTACATCCTTACAAACATTTGTCATTTTCATTTTCTTTTTAAAAAATTATAGCCATCCTAGCAGATGTGAAGTTGTATGTCATTGTGGTTGTGATTTGTATTTCGCAAGTGATTAATGATGTTGAGCATCTTTTCATGTGCATCTTGGCCATTTGTAGATATTCTTTGGAGAAATGTCTATTCAAGTCCTTTGCCCATTTTAAAATTGGGTTGTCTTTTGGTTGTCAAGTTGTAGAAATTCTTTATGTATTGCTAATATTAAACCCTTATCAGATATTATTGATTATTTGTTAACATTACAAAATGCTCTAGTTCTAAGTGTACAACTTACTTATGAAGAAGTGCTAGAGGAATTTCCCTTAAGGTCAGGAACAAGGCCAAACTGCCCACTGTCACCACTATATTCAACATTTTTCTGAAGGTATTAGCCAATGCAATTATACAACATAAATGAATTAGAGGTATAAGAAGTGGTAAAGAAGTAAAATTATCTATATTGGCATATGATGTGATAGTATACCTAGGAATGCTTAGAAAATTAATTCTATAATAATAAAAAAAATTATTTGGTGGTAAAATTAATATACAACAATTAGTAGCTTTTGTAGAAAATAGCACAGCCAGTTAGAGGATATAATTAATGGTAGAAAAAACACCATTTGCAGTAGCAACATAGAAGATTAAGTATTTAGGAATAAACTTAAAAGAAAATATACAAATTTCATATGAGGAAAGCTTTAAAATACTCCTAAAAGACACAATAGTACATCTGAACAAATAAAACGACATCCCCTTTTGGTGGATAGGACAACTCAATATCATGAAGAAGTTAGTCCTTTATAAATTAATTTATAATTTTTAAATTTTTATAAATTTTTAATTTATAAATGTAACACATTCCCCAAAGGTTTTATGATGAGGCTAGTCAAGTTGATACTAAAGTTCATATGGATAAACAAACATGCCAGAATAGTGAGGAATATACTTAAAAAGAAAATTACAAATGCAGAGGGTATGAGAATAGTCGTAATAGAGATTAAAGCAGACTATAAAGTCTATAATTAAAACTATGGAGTACAGTAATGGCAAATGAGTAAACAGACCAGGAGAATAAAGTCCATAAATAAACCCAAATATGTGTAGAAGTTTATTATATAATGAAGTTAGCTTTTCAAATCACTAGGGCATAGACAGACTTTTTAATATATGGTGTTGGGACAGTGGGGTAGCAATTTGAAAAAAGATAACATTAGATCTATACTTAATGCTATACAAATAATAAACTCCGAAGTGATCAGAGATCTAAGGGTTAAAAAAAAAACAATATATTGCGAGAAAACATAGGTGAATTTCTCTTGAAAGAAAGGCCTTATGACTCAACATCCAGAGATAATAAAGGAAAAGCATGGCAGATTTGAATACATAAAAGTATTTGCATGTTAAAAAGATCATAAGTAAAGCCAAAACAAAACTTACAAATTGAGAGAAAATATTTGTCCATATATAAAAAATAAAAGACTAATATTCCTAATATATAAAGAACTCTGGAATTTCTGAAAATTTGAGGGAAATAAGGACCAAAAATCTCAAAACAAAGAGAAAAGGACATGGATAGACAATTCAAAAAACAAATGTAAAAATAGCCCTATGTAGCCTATGAAGAGATACTATTTTCAATTATTGAAGAGATACAACTGTCAGACATTAAGAAAGGAGTGTTGAATTATCTGACTTACAATTGTGAATTTGTCATTTCTTCTTGTAGTTATATCGGTTTGTGATACATATATTTTGAAGCTCTGTTACTAGGTACATAAACAATTAGAATGGCCATCTTCTCTATCATATCATCATATATCATCATATATCATATCATATCATATCATAACATATATCATATCATATACTTTGCCATTATGAAATGACCCTCTTTATCCCTGATAAATCTTTGCTCTACACTCTACTTTGATATTTATATAGCAACTTAGTCTTATCAAGGTATATATATATATTTCCTTCTTTTACTTTTAACTTATTTTTGTCTATCTTTTACATTTTAAATGAGTTTCCTATATGCAGTATATAACTGAGTTTTGCTTTTTTATCCAGCTTGACTATTTCTACATTTTTAATATTATGTATTGACAAATTATAGTTGTATATATTTATGGAGTACAATATGATATGGTGATTTTTCAAAATGATGTGGAGTGCTTAAACTAATTAACCTATTCATCATGTCAAATATTTGACGTTTTTGTTACAAAAACATTCGTGATTTACTCTCTTAGTGATATTGAAATGTGCAGTACTCAATTACTAGCTATATTCACCATGCTATACAATATATCTAAAAAAACAAAACTTATTTCTCCTATCTAACTGAGACTTTGTAACCATTGATTGCCATCTCTCCATTTCCCCATACCCTAGATGCTGGTAACCACCATTCTACCCTCTCCTTATGTGAGTTGAGTTGTTTTAAATTCCACATATAAGTGAAAATATGGTACTGCTGTGTTTGGCTTATTTCACGTAGCATAATGTTCTCCAATTCCATCATGTTACTGTAAATGACATATTTCTTCCTTTATTAAGGCTGAATAGTATTCTTTTGTGTCCATTGATGGACACTTAGCTTGATAGTCCATAACTTGGCTATTGTGAATGATGCTGCAGTGAACATAGGCATGCATACATCTCTTTGACATACTGATTTCAAATCGTTCAGGTAAATTCCCATAAATGGAATTGCTGGATTATATGTTAATTATATTTTTGAGTTTTTCAGGAACCTGCATACAGTTTTTCATAATGGTTGTACTAACTTACATACCCACTAACAGTATACAAAAATTCCCTTTTCTCTACATCCTTGCCAACACTGGTTATCTTTGGTCCTTTTTATACTAGCTATTCTAAACAGCTATGCAATGATATCTCATTATTATTTTGATTTGCATCTCCCTTGTGATTAATGATTTCAAGCTTTTTTAATGTATTTGTTAGCCACTTATATGCCTTCTTTTGAGAAACGTCTATTCAGGTCCTTTGTCTATTTCTTAATCAAATTTTTTTTTTTTACTTTTATAAAGTTGTTTGACTTCTTTATATATTTTGGACATTAGTCCCTTATCAGATGTATGGCTTGTAAATATTTTTTCCCAATTTGTAGATTGTCTTCACTCTATTGTTTCCTTTGTTGTGCAGAAGTGTTTTTAAAATTTTAATGTAATCCCATTTGTCTATTTTTGCTTTTGCTGCCTGCATTTTTGGAATCAAATCTAAAAAACTGTTGCCCAGACCAATGTTGTACAGTTTTTCCCCTACATTTTCTTCTAGGAGTTTCATAATTTCAAGTTTATGTTTGAATCTTTAATCCATTTTGAGTTTATTTTGTATGTGGTGTAAAATAAGAGTCCAGTTTCATTCTTTTACATATGGTTATCCAGTTTTCCCAGCTCCATCTATTGAAGAGACTGCCCTGTATATTTAATTGGGAGTATCTATGTAAGTTTTGATATGGTTGTATTTAAGTCTATCATTTTGCTCATTTTTTTTGTATACACCATACAGTTTTTTATTTTTCTCTTATTTTTTTTTCGATTTTTAAAATAATTCCATGTATATTTTTTTGCTGGCTTATTAGCTATGATTTTCTGTTGCATTATTTTAGTGATTACCTTAGAGTTTAATTATATACATCTTCAACTTATAGTCCACCTTCAAGAGATGTTCATACTACTTACACTATAGTAAAATAAGCTTACAACAGTATACTTTAATTTCTATTCCAGATTTTATTATTGTTGTTATACATTTGGATTCTACTTATCTTATAAATCTTAAAATACATTGATATTCTTTTTGCTCTAAACAGCAAATTATCATTAAATAATATTTAAATAAAAAGAAAAAATTAAATATACACCCATGTTATTGTTATTTCTATTATGCTTAATTCCTTTTTGTAGATACAGATCCCTTCCAATATCATTTTTTTTCTGCTTGATGAAGTTTCTTTAATATTCCTTACAGTCCAGATCTGCTGGTGATAAATTCTATCAGCTTTTATATGTCTAAAAGTTTTTTATTTCATCTTTTTGTTTGAAAGCTATTTTTGCTGGATATAGAATTCTAGATAGAGTTTTATTTTTTATTTTAGTACTTAAAAATGTTGCACAATTGTCTTCTGGCCTGAATTGTTTTCAGTGAGGAATCATTGTCACACTATTTTAGTTCCTCTACAATAACATGCCTTTTTGGGGGATTACTTTTCAGAATTTTCTCTTTAATTCACTGGTTCTAAGCAAGTTAATTGTGCTGTACCTTGGTGTAGTTTTCTTCATATTTCTTGTGCTTGGTTTGAATTTAAAGATTTACAGTTTTCATCAAATTTGAAGAAATTTCAACCATTATATTTTCAATATTTTTTCTTCCTCTCTCCTTATATTTGAGGACTCCAGTTATGCATATATTAAACAACTTGATATTGTCTCACAGCTTACTGATGTTCTGTTCATTTTTTTCTACCTTTTCTGTCTGCATTTCATTTTAGATAGTTTCTATTGCTATGTCAACAAGATTACTATTTTTTTGTGCAATATTTAATTGGACGTTTGTTTTATTCAGTATGGTTTTCATTTCAGACGTTTTGATTTTTAGGTCTAGACGTTTGATTAAAATAATTTTTTTGTTTACATGTGTTTCATATCTCCATTTAACCTTTTAAATCTTTCTGCTAGCTTAGCAAAGGTGTAAAATATAGTTCTAATAACTCTTTTAATGTCTTTGTTAATTTTAATATCTCTGTCATCTTTAGTTCAGTTTCAGTTGATTGATATTTCTCCTCATTAGGGTCATATTTTCCTGCTTCTCTGCACACCTGATTTTTAAAACACTGAATACTAGCCATGGTGAATTTTACCTTGTTGGATATTCCTATAAATATTCTTAGGCTTTGTCCTGGAATGCTTTAAGTTTCTTGGAAACAGTTTGATCCTTTAGGGTATTGTTTTTAAGTTTGACAAGCAGAATAAGGCAGGATTTATCTTGTCTAATGCTAATTTTACCCCACAACTGAGGCTTCTAAAAGCCCTTCTGAATTTTCTGTGTGATGCACCAAATCATGATTATTTCCACGTTGGCTCGTGAAGATAGGACTATTCCCAGGCCTTTAAGAGCTGCTGCAATGGGTCTCTCTAATCCTTTCAGACAATTCTTTTTCTGGCTTCATGTAGTTTCTCACATGCATGTGGCCATGATACTCAGTAGAACACTCAAGAGATCCCTCTGCAGATCTCTGGATTCCTTTCTCTGAAGCTTCTCATTCTTCAGTACTGTGCCATGTAATTTCTAGCCACGTAAGTCTTTTTGAACTTTTAGTTCTATCTCTTGACTCAGGAAAATAGTTAGGCTTTACTTGAGTTCTTCTACCCTGTACTGTAGCCTGGAAACTCTCTCTAGGCAGTAAGCTGGGACAGTGGTAGGGCTCACTTATTTGTTTATTCTCTCTCAAGGGATACTGCTCTTTGTTGCTTGATGAGCAATCTTGAAATCTTACTTCTTGAAGTTTTTTTATTTTTATTTTTTGGCAGGAGGATAAATTCAGCGTCCGTCTTGGCTAGAAGTGGGTAATGCAAGTAATGCAAATTAAAACTATATTGAGATGACAATTCTAGCTCATTGAATTGTTGAAAATTAAAAATGTGAAACACATTCTTCTGTCAAGGCTGTGAAGAAACAGGTATTCTAATTTTGGAGGGAATGCAAGTTATTGTAAGTCTTTCAGAAACAAATTTCACAGCATCTATCAAAACAATATATACACTTTCTTTTGATCCAGCAGTCCTCTTCTTGGAATTTACCCTGAAGATACACCTTCAGTGATATGAAAATACGTATGCAAAAAGCTGTTTGTTGCCTCATTATTTGTAATTGCAAACAACCTACATTTGCATATGGGAGAGTGATTAAATAAATTATGCTGCAGTCCCACAATGGAGTACTATATAGCTATGAAAAAAGATTGAAGAAACTCTCTGCAATCTGATATGAAGTGATTTCAAATGTAATTTAATATAAATTTAAAGGAGTGTTCATAGAATGCCATTTTTTGTATAGGAGAAAGAGGAAATGAGATAACATACACATATCTGCTCAATTGTACAGAAAGAAACAGAGGAAGGGTAAACTAGAAACTATTGAGACTGGTTATCTAGAGATGATGGGTGCAAATGGAGTAGAAAAGATGGGGTTGGTGTGAGTAGGGTAGAATGGATGGGATGGGGATTAGTAGTTGAGTGACAGCTTTTCATATATTTGTGTGTTTCAGAACCATACTACTGTTTCTCATATTAAATATACAAACAAACATGAATGAAGAACCCAAATGATTACACACAGAGACAAAGGGATTCAACTATATTTCAGATGATATAACCATACTAAGAGTATATAGTGTGGTGGGTGGAAATACCTAAATAACATTGAACCAGTATTTTGACTATGTATTCTAAGTCCAAAGAATAAAAGTACTAAAAATATTGTGCTGTACAGAGAGAGGGAGAGGTAGAGAATATAAATGATAGAATGAATAAAAACTGTTAACACTTGAGGACTTTGGACGAAAGATCTTTAAGAAATCTCTGTACTATTTTTGCAATTTTGATATGCTTGAAGTTAATAAAAAGAAATAAATTTTGACCATGAGATTTTATATGCAAATGCCTTTCCTGATGAACACCTCAAAAGAATTTTAAGATTTACTTTTCCACCATGAATTATGTTACCATGAATTATGTTACTTAGACCTGGAATTCTGTTCTGATATTCTGCAATTACTGAAAGTGCCAGATGCCCAGTTGCTGTTACTTGAAGACTTTGAGAAAACAAATATTTAAACTCCCAGGTACTATGGATTATCCCTTCTTCCATATCTGATGAGCGGATTACTTGAAGGCATATTAGGAGTTCTATTCAATGGCTTACAATAGTTCCTTGCAAAAGTTTAAAATAGAAAGCATAGAATACTTTCCCTTTCTATAGTGCAAATTGAAGCTATAATAAGCTGCACATAATCACTCCTGGAAATTTTGTTTTGGTTAGGAATGCAATGGGAGTGATTAAGACTTGGTATTGTGATACAGTTAGTTACATCTAGGAGAACTCTAGGGTTCTTTGGGAAACTATAAATTAGGATAAAATCAAGGCTATTGTTCTTAAGCAATTTCAACTCTTGTTGGAGTCTCCTTTAAGTTTAGAGCTCATCACCATCATTTTTATTATTAATATTTTTATTACTGTTGTTATCCTTGATAAAAGCCATTTGACATAAACTCCCTAATTATCAAAATGCTTACTTTACCTGCAAATGTTTAAGTTTTGGATTTTGAGAACATCTTACAAAGACAAAGACAGGTGAATTTGAGGGAGAAAAATCACCTGGCAGTGGATAACTTGGCAAGTTTTGTGACGTTTGAGAATAGAGTAGACATTAAGTAAAGAGTTAGGAACTAATTGAAATGGTAGATTTTTAGGTATGGAACTGTCACATAGCCATAGAATAATATTTCTCAGCCACTAACTATTTTGCCTTTTAAGATTCTTACATCAAACTCAGGAAAGACCTAAGAATTCTTCTCTGCACTTTGATCTAAATGCATCATTGATTTGACCTCAAGATGTTACCACAGTTTTTCTTCCTTCGGTTGAGTCACAGGGGCATTTATTGCAGTAAAGCCAATGCCTATATGTTTCAAATATCTGTATGGAAAACATAATTTCATGGGTAAAAAGCACTATGTTACCAGGCAAATGCACTCTCTAAGGATAGCACAGCTACAGATGCTATCATCCTTGTGACAGTTTATTGGTATGGTATGCAGCTCTCTTCTTTAAATATTACACTTTGGTTTGTGGCTATAGCTAATGATTTACAGAACTTGCACTCTGAGACACTGTCTCTTTTAAAGAGCACACTTTTAGACTGGTGTCACTATTTTCGTTTGTTCAGCAATATCACATTTCAGCTTCCTAAGAAATGTTTCTGCCTATCTTGATAGTGATTTTCCTCCTCACTTTAGTTCAGTATCTGGTCTGTGTTTATGTATTTTACTATCTTTTTCTGTATGCATTTAGGCCAATAAATGTACACAGTCCTTGTATACTAATAACTGATTTTCAGGACTATGTTGTTGATGTGCTTGACTTGCCATTTAGTAGTAAGAAGTTATGTTCCCACATTTGATGCTCATATAGAGCCAAAACTCATAGATATAAAACATTATCAGCCTCCAATTTAGTTTATAGATGGATTCTCTTTGACATTATTAACAGTTGTCAAATTTGAATAGAGGATTAAGAAGAACATCAAGTTCATCATCAAGCTGTTTAGGGAGCTGTTGCAAGAGCCTTTGTGCTTTATGTAATCAAAAGAACTGTTCAGTATTTGAAATTTTTGCAGAACAATACTTAGTTGATAATTTGTTTTCATTTTTTTCTATTCCCCCCTTAAAATAATAAGAAAAGGAAACATACTTACATTTCAATCTTGTTTTGGTGGCTGCAACATTTTTCCTTTTCAAAAACATACTTTTAGCTTTTATTCTCTTTTTACTTAAAATGTAAATGTTGAAAATGAATACAGCTTAAAATTGATATAAAATTTTATGATAGAAGTTTTCAAAATCCTGGTGATTACTTAATTTACCACCTTAACTCTGATAGAAATGATTCTTCTAAAGACTAATGGTCTGATCTAGACTGCGTTGAATTTGTAATCTATCGTTCATTTGTAGGTCATTTTTTTCAAATGAAAGACTCCCATTATTAAGAAAAGCTATACAAAACTTCAGTGTTCGGAGTATATACCCCAGAAGAAGAATTTCCTGGTGGCGGGAGTTTACAGAGTGTCCTGGATCTATCACATGACATTGTACTTTTCCCCCTTTTTACTCGGTTCTCTACTGCTACCAGTACTTGCTTTGAAATGTTTTCTGTGGTGCTCTAAGCATAGCCAACCTTTTGTTATATTAAAAAGAACTGAAGTCTATGGCAGAAAAAAATTACAGAAAATAAACATTGATTAAAAATAGTATTAAAATTAAGTGCACAAAATATTATTTGATTGTTATAAGGAACCAGTAAGATTTATTGCATTGGAAATCTTATTAATTTTCATTGATTCCACATATTTTCGTTTAGTGTCTACCATATGTCAATGGCTATGCCAGATGATAAGGACATAACAGTCAACAAGACAGACAGATTTCTGGGCCTCATAGAGCTTATAGTCTGATAGAGAAGATTGATGGTAAAGTAATTATAACAAAGTGTGATGAACGTCATGATTCAGGTAATATAATATTACAATGGACTGTTGAAGCCATTATTGAGGAAATGACTTTTAAATTATAACTGAATAGGAGTTAGTTGGATGAAATGGAGTGGTTGAATGTTTCAGACAGAGGGAAGAGTATGTGTGAAGGTCACAAGAGAGAAGGAATATAGCAGAATTTCAGTGCAATAAGACTGTGTAGTATGAGGGAGAGAGTAGAGAGTGTTGAGAATAGCTGCAGAGGTAAGTGGGTTCCAGAACATGGGGGACTTTTTAAGCTATATGAAGGATTTTGGGTTTTATTCTAAGGGTAAATGTTTGGATGATTGGAAATTAAAGGTTGGAGAAACTTTGTACCTTTCCTAGACTGCTTCATTACTAATTCCCCAGCTACTTGTCTTCAGAAGATGATGGTCACATAGAAGGTGTCACTTTACTTCCAGCTAGAGCAGGTAGACAGTGTGTCCCTTTTATTGAACCAAGACAAAAATACGTATATTTTTCAGATACATAGAGATCTTATAATTTCAGTTTTGTTCCTATTCTGAAGAGCATGGCTTATCCATAGCCAAATGTCAGATGATCTCTTTTTGGCTCAGGCAATAGTTGTGTTGATTTCTGAAGTAGTCTCGAGAGGCCAGCTAGGTTATACATTTTACTCCAACAAGTGGGAAAGTCACTTTAAAAAAATGGTATTTATTTTCATTTTCACAATATAACATATATTATTTAAGGATTTGTGTGAATAAAGAATAGTACTTCTTTACTTTAAAATTTGGGACATTGGGCCAGGCGTGGTGGCTCACGCCTGTAATCCAAGCACTTTGGGAGGCCGAGGCGGGCAGATCACAAAGTCAGGAGATCAAGACCATCCTGGCTAACATGGTGAAACGCCGTCTCTACTAAAAAATACAAAAAATTAGCCAGGTGTGGTGGCAGGTGCCTGTAGTCCCAGCTACTCGGGAGGCTGAGGCAGGAGAATGGCATGAACCCAGCAGGCGGGGCTTGCAGTGAGCCCAGATTGGGCCACTGCACTCCAGCCTGGACGACAGAGCGAGACTCCATCTCAAACAAAAAAAAATTATATATATATATATATTATATATATATAGCCAACCTTTTGTTATATTTAAAAAATACATAATATATAATATATAAAAATGTTAAAAATATATATGTAATATATTATATATAATATATCTGGGACATTGAAGTATGATATGCATGTGGTAAAATATGCAATCAAGTGTATCTTTCACTAAATTTTTGTATGTGTTTATATTTCACCGTATTTTTATATGTGTAACCACCATCCATAACAAGATATAGAACATTTCTCGTATCCTAGAAGACTCCCTCATCCTCCCTCCCAATCATAACCCCTGAGAGATAATAACTATTCTCACTCTTATTACCATAGATTAATTTTGTTTGTTCTTGAACTTCATATACATGGAATTATAAAGTATACACTTTTCTTGTGTTTGACTTTTTCCACTCAGCATAATGTCTTTGAGTTTAAATCTTGTAGTAGATATCTGTTTGTTCTATTTTGTTCTATGTCTATTGGTTACCATTGTATCAACGCAAGCTATTTACTAACTGTAACTTCACAATAAATTCATAAGGCTCTTTTAATTTTGTTCTTATTCAAATTTTTTTTACTCATCGTGGGCCTTTGTGTTTACATATGCATTTTAGATATACTTGTCAATTAAAAAAACTTACTGGGATTTTAATTGGGATTGCACTGTATCTATATATCAATTTAGGGAGAATTTACATCTTAAGAATGTTGTGACTTCCATGTATGAGCAGAATATATCCATCTATTTAGGATTTTAGAAAATTATTAAAGTAATATTTTGTAGGGTTTTAATGGATGTGTGTAAACACCTTGTATATTTTGTAGATTTATTGTTTTCTAAAAGTTATTTTATATTTTTTGCAAATATATGAAATAAATATATTTTCATATTAGCCTCATATCCAATGATCTTGCTAAATATATTTCTTAATTCTAATAGTTTATTTTAGGCTTTAAATTTATTTCTAAATATACAACCAAATTGTTTGTGAATGGTGAATTTTATTTCTTTTCGCCTTTACACGCTTTTTAAAATTAAGAAACTTAATTTTTAATAGCAGTTTTAGGTTCACAAAAAAATAGAGTGCAAAGTGCAGAGAGTTTCTATATATATGTACATATATATGTATGTGTGTGTGTGTGTGTGTGTATATATATTGCCTGTCCCTCCCTCTCAGTCTCCCCTATTATCAACATCTCATAACAGAGTGGTAGATTTGTTGCAACAGATAAACTTATGTTGACATCATCACCCAGAGTTTGTAGTTTATATTATGATTCACTCTTGGTGGTGTACATTCTATAGGTTTTGACAAATGTGTAATGACATCTATCCACCATTGTAGTATTGCAGTATCATACAGAATAGTTTCACTACAGTAAAATATCCTCTGTACTCTATGTATTCATCCCTCCCCCAATCCCTGACAATCATTAATCTTTTTAATGTCTTCATAGTTTTATTTTTTCTAGAATGCCAGATAGTTTGGATATTACAGTATATATAATAGCTTTATCAGTTTGGCTTTTTTTTTCACTTAAATGCATTTAAGTTTCCTTCATGTCTTTTCATAGCTTGGTAGCTCATTTATTTTCAGTGCAGAATAATGTTTCATTGTCTGGATGTACCACGATTTATTTATCCACTCACCTGCTGAAAGACATCTTGATTGTTTCCAAGTTTGAGCAATTGTGAATGAAGCTGCTATAAACATTTGTGTGCAGGTTTTTGTGTGGACATAAGTTTTTATTTGAGAAAAACTAAAGAACATGATTACTAGATTGTATGATTAGAGAATGTTTTATAAGAAACTGTCACAGTTTCCTATACTAAGTGGTGTACTATTTTGCATTTCCATCAACAATGAATGAGTGTTCCTGTTGTTCCACATCCTCACCAGCATTTAGTATCATCAGTATTTTCTATTTTGTTCCTTCTGATAGGCATGTAGTGATATGTCATTTAAAAAATTCTTTTAATTAGAGAGTGATATCTCCAATAATATATGATATTGAACATCTTTTCATATGCTTACTTGCATCTGTGTATCATCTTTGGTGGTGTCTGTTCAGGTCTTTTGCCTTTTTTAAATTGGATTGTTGTTTTCTTATTGTTGTTTTAAGAGTTCTTTGTATATTTTGGGTAACATTCCTTTATCAGATATGTCTTTTGCAAATATTTTTCCCAGACTGTGGCATGTTTTCTCATTATCTTAATAGTGCCTTTTTAGAGCAGTAGTTTTTAATTTTAATAAAGTCTTGTCTATCAATTATTTCTTTAATGGATTGTGCCTTTGGTATTCTGTCTAAAAATTTATTGCTATACCCAAGATCATCTAAGTTTTCTCCTATGTTATCTCCAGAAATTTTATAGTTTTGTGTTTTACATTTAGGACTATGATCAATTTTGAGTTAATTTTTGTGAAGAGCATAAGATATATGTCTAGACTCCTATTTTTGCATGCAAATGACCAGTTATTTCAGCATCATTTGTTGAAAAGATTATGTTTTCTCCTTTAGATTGCCTTTGCTTTATGTCAAAAATCAGTTGGCCATATTTATGTGGTTCTGTTTATGAGCTCTCTGTTCTGTTCCATTCATTGATTGATTTTTTTTCTTTTACCAGTATCACACAGTCCTGATTATTGTGGCTTTATATTGAGTCTTGAAGTTGGATAGTGTCAGTTTTCTGACTTTGTTGTTGTTCTCCAATAGTAAGTTGGCTATTCTGTATCCTTTGCCTCTTCATATAAACTTTATAATCAGTTTGTTGATACCCTCAAAACGATTTGCTGCGGTTTTTGATTGCATTGAATCAATAGATCAAATGGGGAAAAACGGACATCTTGACAATACTGAGTCTTTCAATCCATAAACATGGAATATCTCTAATTTATTTAGTTCTTCTTTAATATCTTTTATCATGATTTTATAGTTTTCCTCATATAGATTTTGTACATATTTTATTAGATGTGTTACATTTATTGTGTGTAATGTTTAATTTCTTACGGTGCTAATATGAATGGTAATGTGTTTTTCATTTCAAATTCCACTTGGTCTTTGCTAGTAAATAGGAAAGTGGTTGACTTTTGTATATTAGCCTTGTATTTTGCAACCTTGCTGTAATTACTTATTGGTTCCAGGAGTTTTTGTCAATTATGTCTTATTTTTTACTCAGATGATAATGTCATCTGTGACCAAAGACAGTTTTATTTTTTCATTCCAATCTGTATACCCTTTATTTTATTTATTTTTTTAACTGCATTAGCTAGGACTTCCAGTATGATGTTGAAAAACAGCGGTAAGAGGGGACATCTTCCCCTTGTTTCCAATCTTACTGGAAAAGCTTTGAGTTTCTTACCATTAAGTGTGATGTTAGCTCAATGTTTTTTATAGATGTTCTTTACCAAGTTGAGGACATTCCCTCTATTCCTAGCTTACTGAGAGTTGTTGTTTTTTTTTAACCATGAATGGGTATTGAATTTTGTCAAATGTTTTTCTGTATCAATATGATCATATGATTTTTCTTTGTTAGCCTGTTGATGTGTGATGTATTCCATTAACTGAGTTTTGAATGGTGAGCCAGCCTAGCGTAACTGGGATAAATCCCACTTGATCGTGGTATATAATTCCATTAATGCATTATATGATTTAATAAGCTAATATTTTCTTGAGGATTCTTGTATTTGTGTTCATCAGAGTTATTGATGTATGGTTTTTATTTTCTTATAATATCTTTTCTAGTTTTAATATTAGGATAATGCTGACCTTATAAAATGAGTTAGGAAATATTCCCTCTGCTTCTATCTTCTGAAGGAAATGTTATAGAATTGGCATCATTTATTCCTTAAATCTGGGCATGGTACTTTTGTTTTGGAAGGTCACTAATTATTGATTTAATTTCTTTAATAGATAAAGGACTTTCAGCATGAGTTTTGGCAGATTGTGTCTTTTCTCTTGTGTAAATTATGGCAGATTGTGTCTTTCAAGGAATTCGTTCATTTCATCTAGGTCATTAAGTTTGTGGCTATGGAGTTGTTAAAAAGATTTCTAATTGTCCATGGGAACTGTAATGATGTTCCCTCCCTCATTTATGATATTACCAATTGTGTCTTCTCTTTTTTTTTTTTCTTTAGTCTGACTAGAAGTTTATCTATTTTATTGGTCTTTCCAAATACTAGCTTTTGGTTTTATTGGCTTTCTTTATTGATTTCCTGTTTTCAGTTTTGTTGACTTCAGGTCTAGTTTTCATTCTTTTCTTCTCTTACTTTGTACTCAATTTGCTCTTCTTTTTCTAGTTTTCTAAAGTGGAGGCTCAGCTTATTGCTTTTAAATTGATGCTATATGCTTCTGTCTCAGCACTGCTTTCACTGCATCCCACACAGTTTGATAAGTTGTATTTTTATTTCAATTTAGTACAAAATATTTTAAAATTTCTCTTGAGATTTATTCATTAACACATGTGTTATTTAAAAGTGTGTTGTTTAATCTTCATGTATTTTGGATTTTTCCAGCTATCATTCTGTTATTGATTTCTAGTTTAAAACCATTGTGGTTTGAGAGCAGACATATGATTTTAATTGTTTTTAGTTGTGAAGTTGTGTTTTATAGCCCAGAATGTGGTCTGTTTTGGTGACTCTTCCATGTGAGTTTGAGAAGAATGTGTAAACTACTGTTGATGGATGAAGTAGTTTATAGATATCAATTATATCTAGGTGATTGATGGAGTTGTTGAGTTCAATGATGTTCTTACTGATTTTCTGCCTGCTAAACTTGTTCACTTTTCATAGAGAGGTGTTAAAATCTTCAACTATAGTAGTGAATTCATCTATTTCTCCTAGCAGTTTTTGTCCCATATATTTTGATGTTCTGTTATTAGGTCTATACACAGTAAGGATCGTTATGTCTTTGGTAATGTTGACCCCTTTAACATTTTGAAATACTCTTTTTATTCCTGATAACTGTCCTTGCTCTGAAGTTTGCTTTGTCTTATTACTATAGCTACTTTCACTTATTTTGATATGTTAGCATGGTATATCTATCTTTCTTCATCTCTTATTTTAATCTATATGTATCTTTATATGTAAAGTGTGTTTCCTGTAGATAATATATAGTTGGGTCTTATTCGTTTGACCCATTCTGACAATCTCTGTATTTAAATTGGTATATTTAGATCCTGACATTTATGATTATTGATATAGTTGGATTAGTATCTACCCATATTTGGTACTGTTTTCTGTTTGTCCTTGTCACTCATTTTTATTTTTGCTTTCCATGCTTTTTTTTTTTTTTTGCCTTTTGTGGTTTTAATTGAGCATTTATATTATTCCATTTTATCTTATTTTGTTAAGATATCAGTTATACTTCTTTTAAGTGGTTGGCCTAGAGTTTACATTATTCATTTACAATTAATCCAAGTCCACTTTCAAATAACTGTACTGCATCACAAGGTGTGCACGTACCTTATAATAACAAAATATTCTGATTTCCTCCATCCCATCCCTTGTATTACTGCTATCATTCGTTCACATATGTGTAAGTATATACATATGTAAAAAGATATTCTTATATATAACTATACATGTATGTAATATATATGAATGTAGTATATATGTATATATAATCAAGTATATTGATGCTATTATTTTGAACAAACTTAGATCAATTAAGAATAAGAAAATAGGATTTTCTTTTATTAATGCTCTTCCTTTTTGTACGTACATCTGGGTTTCTAAACTGTATAATTTTCCTTCTCTCCGAAGAACTTCAACATCTCCTGGCAACACATTTCCTCAATTTTTACTTGTGTGAGAAAGTCTTCATACAAAATGCTAAGTTTTTTTTCTCATTACTTTAAATATTTCACTCCATATTCTTGTTTGCATGGTTTCTGAGGAGAAATCATATATAATTCTTTGCTTTGCTTCCCTAGAGGTTAAGTGTTTCCCACTCACTCCTCCAACCCTGGACTTCTTTCAAGGTTTTTCCTTTATTTTTTATTTTCTGAGGTTTGAATATGATGTGCTTAGGTGTATTTTTTTGGACATTTATCATACTTAGTGTTCTTTGTGCTTCTTGGATCTGTGTGGTTTGGTGTCTGACATTAATTTGAGAAAATTTTCAGGAATTATTGCTTCAAATTTTGTTTCTGTTCCTTTCTCTTTTTCTTTTCCTTCTGGTATTCCTGTTATACACATGTTATACCATTTGTGTTTGTTCCACAGTTATTGAATACTCTGGTTTTTTTTTTAACAGTCTTATTTTCCTTTGGAGATTTCTGTTGATATGTCCTCAAGCTCACAGTTCTTAGTCATATCCAGTCTACTAGTGAGCCCAGCAAGGGCATTTTTCATTTTTGTGACAGTGTTTTTAATCTCTAGCCTTTATTTTTGATTATTTCTTAGATTTATGTCTCTCTGCTCACATTATCCACCTGTTTCTGCATACTCTCTACTTTTTCTACTAAAACACTTAGCCATATTAGTTATATATTTTAAAAATTTGGTCTAATAATTCTAAACATTCCTCATAGGACTGCTATATTTGACTCTGGTTCTGATGCTTGTTCAGTTTCTTTTATTTTTTGAGATGGAGTTTCACTCTTATTGCCTAGGCTGGGGTGCAATGGTGCAATCTTGGCTCACCACAACCTCCGCCTCCCGGATTCAACCGATTCTCCTACGTCAGCCTCCTGAATAGCTGGGATCATAGGCATGCACCACCATGCCTGGCTAATTTTTTGTATTTTTAGTAGAGACGGGGTTTCTCCATGTTAGTCAGGCTGGTCTCGAACTCCCTACCTCAGGTGATCTGCCTGCCTAGGCCTCCCAAAGTGCTGGGATTATAGGCGTGAGCCACTGTGCCCAGCCTGTCCAGTTTCTTTAAACTGTTTTTTGCTTTTTGGTATGCCTTGTAATTGTTTTTTGAAAGGCAGACATGAAGTACTGGATTAAAGGAACTGTGATAAATAGGACTTTAGTCATGTAGTGGTAATGTGTGAGGGGAGGGTAAGAATTCCATAGTCCTATGATTATATCTCAGGTTTTTTGTAAGCCTGTGTCTTCAGACTGTGAATTTCACGAATGCTTCTCAATACTTTCCCCCGCTTAGGTGGGAGAGGATGGCTGGAGTGGGCTGGAGTTAAGTATTTTCCTTCTCCCAAGTGGAAGGCTTGAGGGGGTTGGAGTTGGGTATTTCCCTTACCCTAGGTAGGTTATGCTCTGATAAAACAGCAGGTTCGGCTCTGGAAAAATCATTTTTCCTGAAGACAGGGCTTGTTAAAAACAAACAAACAAACAAAAAAACCCAGAATGTTGTGGTGTATTTAAAAATGCTTTCTATTCTCCTCCCCCTGCCGGAATCACATGGGGAGTTTCCTCTGACACTCTCTATGAGGACCTGGTAGAACTTCTGTGAGTAAAACTCCCCACAAAGTGTGGCCATCCCCTTTTGACTGGGTATCCTTGGAGTTCTTAACTCTGAGAGTTGTGCACCCTGAGCATCCAGCAGTTTGTAGATTACAGTTCTGAAGTTCCTACTGACACTGGTTCCTGTGGAGGTTTCTGTACCTGGGTTTCTGCTCTGGTAAGCTGTGATTCTCTGTTTTTGCCTGTCTTTCTCTGGAATCTGGGGGGCAACAATTTGTTGGTTGACTTCACTTCTCTGATGAATCTAAGAAGAAATTGTTGACTTTTCAGTTTATTCAGCTTTTTACTTGTTGTTAGGATGAAGTGAAGACTGCTAAGTTCCTTATATGCCAGACTGGGAATGGGAAGTTACTATATGTTCTTTTTGCTTCTTTTTCTTATTTCTTTAAGATCACCAGGATAATATAGTAGATAAGTAATAGTAGATATTTTTGTTTTGTTCCTGAATTCAGAGGAAAACATTCATTGTTTTACCATTAATAATGATGTTTTCTGAAAGTACTCTCCTAGTCTTACATTGCTGAGAGTTCTTTTTTTTTAAAAAAAATTATGAATGGATACTGAATGTTATAAAGTGTTTTATTTGCATCTAATATAATTTTTTTAATGTTTATTATGTTATATTGATTGGTATTTGAAACTTCAAGCAACTTTTCATTCCTGGAATAAACCGTCTTGGTCCTTTTATATATTGTTAGATTATATTTGCTAATTTTTTTTGAGAATTTTTGAATCTCTGTTTATGACGGAGATTCTGTAAGTTATTTTTCTCATAATGTCCTTGTCCATATTTGGCTGGTCCCCTAACATGAGTTGGACAGTGTTTCCCAAGTTTGTTACTACATTGGTATTATTTCCTCCATGAATGTTTGGAACAATTCACCAGTGTAGCAATCAGGACCTGGAGTCATCTCTGTGGGAAGGCTTTACATTATAGATCCAATATCTTTATATAGCACTATTTCTGTTTTCTGTTTTGATATGTATATTTTGCAGGAGGTTTTCTGTTTTATTTAAAATTTCAAATTTATCAGCATAACGTTCTTCATACTATCCTTTTTATCAATGTCTGTAAGAATACATATATATGAAATAATGTCTCCTTTTTCATTATTGATATAAATAATGTGTTTTTGCTATTTATTACTTGATCAATCTTCCCAAAAGTTTATTAATTTCATTAATTTTTTCAAAGATCCATCTTTTGGTTTTGCTTATTTTGCTCTGTGAGATTAAGTTTCTGTTTCACTGATGCTCTCTGATACTTCCTTAATTGTTCATTTTCGGGCATTTATTTCTTTTTCCAGCTTTTAAGATGGAGCTTAGGTAATTAATTTTCAACCTTTCTGCTTTTTTAATATATGAATTTAAGGTTCTAATAACTGCATTAGCAGACATACAAATTTGAGATGTCAGATTTTCATTATAACTCAGTTTGAAATATTTTCTAATTTTCATTGTGTTTATTTTTGCCCCATAGATTGTTTTAATGTGTTGTTTAAATCCCAATCATTTGAGGGATTTTCTAATTATATTTCTATTACAGAATTCTGTTTGGATTCCATTGTGATAAAAGACCATACCCTCTATGGTGTTAAAATTTGTTTAGACTTGATTTATCATTCAACATGCAATCTATATGAGTCATTTTCTATGTGCACTTGAACAAAATGTACATTATGTAATTGTTGAGTGTAATGTTTGATATATGTGAATTAGTTAATGTAAGTTAATCTTATTATTTAAATATTCTGTATCTCTGTTGATTTTTCTCTTTTTCTATTTAGACAGCTGTGTTAAAATCTCAATCATGTGGGTATATCTTTATTTTTCTTTGTCAGCTTTGGTTTATGTTATTGGTTTTATGTAATTTTATGATTGTTGGATTGTTCCTTTAATTATTATGTGATACTTTTTTTATTGATGCTTCTTGACTTAGAGTATTATTTATCTGATATTAATACATCTACATCAGCTTGTTTGGAGTTAGTGTTTACATGATATAACCCCACTTATCTTGTTTACTTTCAATATTTTTTGTGTTTTTATAGTTAAAGTTTATCTGTTATAAACAACCTAATTGAGATCTGGTTTTCATTCACTTTTTACTATCTTTAATATGTCATGCTTAGTCCATTTATATGTGATATAATTTCTAATGCTAGGTTTTAAGTTTATGGTTTCCTATTTTCATTCTGTTAAATCTCCAGAAGCTCTTTCAGCCTTGATAATGTATTATTCTAAAAATGGCAAGGCCATGGCTTGCAATTATGTTTTATAAAATTTAATGGTGCTCAAAATTCTTTATCATGAGAAGAGCACAGTATAGATCTCTTGTATGTGCCATTCACAATAAGGTTCTCAGTCCTATGAGAATCAAATGCCACTGCTGATCTCACAAGAGGCAGAGCTCAGGTGGTAATACTCACTTGCCTGCTGCTAACCTCTTGCTCTGTGGCCCAGTTCCTAACAGGGCATGGGCTGGTACCAGTCCATGGCCCAGGGATTGGGAACCCCTGCTTTATAAAGATTGGCTTCCCCTCTGCCTCTAAATAAAAACCAAAATATTAATAGAAACTTAATGGGGAAACCCCTAAACCATCTCTTAAAAAAGTAAATGGTAGAGAATCATTTTCTGAGACAACACCCTTTTAAAAAGTAATATTCTACTTCTGCTTCTGGCCATAAAGAAGTAACTGGTACTGAAATTAACCTCCTAATATAAACAATGAGAACTCTTGATCAACTGTATGAAATAACTGTTTTAGGATATTAGACAATAGCACTATACTGCAATATATAAGGGAAGGAAAATAAAGTAAGCCTGAGATTAGCTTGGCTTTCTACCTGGTGGCATTTATGAGACCCTGATATACGGAGAGGCAACCAAAGTACAATAGGGCAGCCTCACTCAGCTCAGTTGTCAGAGATCAGAGTTTGGGGAAATTGTAGTAGCTATAATTTGCAGAATAGATTCTCAGAGTTCCCTTAAGCCTTGGCTAAATACTAACCTGTATGTGAATAGGGTGTAACTACAAGAGACTGGGCAAAGAACAATTACCTGGAAAAGAAAAAACTAGTAAACTGAAAAACTGTTGGGGCTATACACATTACTGTGAAGCATTTAAGTTTCAACTTGCTATGGTAGAGTGTTTTCATTAAACACGTAGGCTTTGGTAGAGACCCAGAAAGACCACATCCTTGGAATAGGGTAAACTAGTCCTGTAGTAAAGACTACTCTATAGTCATCATAACAGAGCTTCCAAACAAGCCTCAAAAATATCAAGATGAGCTATGAATAAATTAATACCCATTAGAAGAAAGAGTTCAAAAGTCTTTATAAGAACAGAAAAAATTCTAAAATATCAGCAATGTATTATACATATTATCCAGTATCCAGTAAAAATAACATATGAAGAAGCAAGACAATGTGACCTATAAATAGGAGAAAAGTCAGTCAATAGAAGGAGACCCAGAATTTACAGAGGGAAATTACAGAGGGAATAGAACTATCAGACAATGACTTTAAAACAGCTGTTATAAATGCAGTCAAGGATTTAAAGGAAAATATGAACATAATGAAGAGATAAATGGAACAATAAAAAAGATCATGTAGAAATCCAAGAACTGAAAAATACAATAGTTAGAGAATTTAAATGCAGATAATCAGTTGCAAATTAAGATAGTAATGAAACCGAAGAGAGAACAATGGAAACTATCCAGATAGAATTACAGAGGAAAAGAGGCAGAAAAAACAATGAACAGGGCCACATAGCCTTTGAGAAATAACAGTATATCATTGTGTAATGGAATGGCTGAAGTGTATAAACATTTAAAAGATTTGAAGAAATAATGGCTAAAAAATTCTAAATTTGTTAATATGGAACCACAAAGACCCAGAACAGCCAAAACCATCCTAAACAAAAGGAACAAAGCTGGACTTCAAATTATACTACAAAGCTATAGGAACCAAACAGCATAGGTTGGCATGAAAAAAGACACATAGATCAATGGAACAGAATAAAGAACCCACAGGTAAATACACACATTTGTAGTCAAATTATTTTCAACAATGGTGCCAAGAACATACACTCAGGAATGGATAGTTTCTTTTAAAAATGGTGCTGAGAAAACTGGATGTCCATATCGAGAAGAATGAAACTAGAACTATGTATCTCACCATATAAAAAAATCAAATAAAGACTTTAAGGTCTGAAATTATGAAACTACTAGAAAAAGACAATTAGAAACACTCCAGGACATTTATTTGGGCAACAATTTTTTGAATAAGACCTCAAAAGCACAGACAAACAAATAAAAAATGAACAAATGGGATCACATCAAGCTAAAAGGCTTCTTCATAGCAAAGGAAGCAATTAACAAAGTGTACAGACAATCCACAGAAGGGTAGAAAATATTTGCAAACTACCCATGTAAGAAGGGATTAACAACCAGAATGTATAAGGAGCTAAAAAACTCAGTAGGAAAAAGCCAAATAAACAAATTTTAAAAATGGGTAAAATATCTATGTAGATATTTCTCAAAAGAAGACATAAAATGGCAAACAGGTAAATGAAAAAATGCCCAACATTACTAATCATCAGAGAAATACAAATACAACCTACAATGAAATATCATCTCACACCAGTTAAAATAGCTTATGTCCAAAGACAGGCAATACTGAATGCTGGCAAGGATGTGGAGGCATGGGAACCCTCATACACTGTTTGTTTGAATGTAAGTTAGTATAACCACTATTGAGAACAGTATGTAGGTTCCTCAAAAAACTAAAATAGAACTACCTTATGATCCAGCAATCCCAGTGCTGGATATAAATTCAAAAGAAAATGATATGGTTTGGCTGTGTCCCCACCCACATCTCATCTTGAATTGTAGTTCCCATAATCCTTATGTGTCATGAGAGGGACCCAGTGGGAGGTATTGAATCATGGAGGCAGTTTCCTCCATGCTATTCTCATGATAGTAAGTTCTCACGAGAGCTGCTGGGTTTTGTTGTTGTTGTGTTGGAGTCTCACTCTGTCACCCACACTGGAGTGCAGTGGCGCGATCTCAACTCACTGCAAGCTCTGCCTCCCAGGTTTGCACCATTCTCCTGCCTCAGCCTCCCGAGTAGCTGGGACTACAGATGCCCACCACCATGCCTGGCTAATTTTTTGTATTTTTAGTAGAGATGGGGTTACACCATGTTAGCCAGGATAGTCTCGATCTCCTGACCTCGTGATATGCCCGCCTCAGCCTCCCAAAGTGCTGGGATTACAGGCATAAGTCACCACGCCTGACAGAGATCTGATGGTTTTATAAGCAGCTTCCCCCTTCACTGAGCTCTCATTCTTCTCCTTCCTTGCTGCCATGTGAAGAAGGATGTGTTTGCTTCTCCTTCCACCATGACTGTAAGTTTCCTGAGGCTTCCCCAGCCCTGCGGAACTGTGAGTCAATTAAATCTCTTTCCTTTATAAATTACCCAGTCTCAGGCAGTTCTTTCAGTAGCGTGAGAATGTACTAATGCAGTAAATTGGTACTGGTAGAGTGGTGTGCTGCTACAAAGATACCCAAAAATGTGGAAGTGACTTTGGAACTGGATAATAAGCAGAGGTTGGAACAGTTTGGAACTTCCTAGTGACTTGTTGAATGGCTTTGACCAAAATTCTGATAGTGATATGGACAGTGAAGTCCAGGCTGAAGTTGGCTCAGATGGAGATAAGGAACTTGTTAGGAACTGGAGCAAAGGTGACTCTTGTTTTGCATTAGAGAGACTGGCAGCATTTTGTCCCTGCCCTAGAGATTTGTGGAACTTTCAACTTGAGAATGGTGCTTTACGATGTCTGGCAGAAGAAATTTCTAAGCAGCAAAGTGTTCAAGAAGAGGCAGAGCATAACAGTTTGGTAAATTTGCAGCCTAATGATGCAATAGAAAAGAAAAACCTATTTTCTCAGGAGAAATTCAAGCCTGCTGCAGAAATTTGCGTAAGTAATAAGGAACCAAAAATTTTTTTTCTTTTATTTCTTTCTTTTTTTTTGAGACAGAGTCTGTTGCCCAGGCTGGAATGCAGTGGTACGATCTTGGCTCACTGCAGCCTCCGCCTTCTGGGTTCAAGTGATTCTCTTGCCTCAGCCTCCCGAGTAACTGGGACTACAGGCACGTGCCACCATGCCCAGCTAATTTTCTTTTTGTATTTTTAGTAGAGATGGGGTTTTGCCATGATAGCTGGGATTGTCTCGATCTCCTGACATCATAATCTGCCTGCCTTAGGCTCCCAGAATGCTGGGATTATAGGCGTGAGCCACCGTGCCCAGCCAGAGCCAAATACTAATCTGTAAGATAATGGGAAAATTGTCTCCAGAGCATGTCAGAGACCTTCACAGCAGCCCCTACCATCACAGGCCCAGAGACCTAGGAGGGAAAAATGGTTTTGTAGGCCAGGCCCAAGGCCCCCCTGCTCTGTGTAGCCTTGGGACATGAAGCCCTGCATTCCAGCTGCTTCTACTCCACCTGTGGCTACAAGGGGCAAAAGTATAGCTCAGATTGTTGCTTCAGAAGGTGCAAGGTCCAAACTTTGGCAGCTTTCATGTGGTGTTGGGTCTGAGGGTGCACTGTAGTCTAGAATTGAGGTTTTGGAAACTTTGCCTAGATTTTGGAGTATGTATGGAAACACCAGGATATCCAGGTAGAATTTTGCTGCAGAGGTGGAACTGTCATGAAGAACCTATGATAGGGCAGTGTGGAAGGAAAATGTGGGATTGGAATGCCTACACAGAGTCCCCACTGGGGCACTGCCTAGTAGAACTGTGAGAAGAGGGCCACCATTCTCTAGACCCCAAAATGTCGGATCCACCAACAGCTTTGACCGTGTGCCTGTAAAGCCACAGATACTCAATGCCAGCCATGGAAAGCAGCCAGGGGTTGGGCTTTACCTTGAAAAGCCATAGGGGTGGAGTTGTCCAAGGCCATGGAAGCCTACCTTTTGTATCTGCATGACCTGGATGTGGGACATGAAGTCAAAGGAAGTCATTTTGGAACTTTAAGGTTTAATGACTGCCTTATTGGATTTCAGACTTGCGTGGGGCCTGTAACCACTTTGTTTTGGCCAATTTCTCCCATTTGGAATGGGTGTATTTACTCAATGCCTGTGCCACTATTGTATCTAGGAAGTAACTAACTTGCTTTTGATTTTACAGGCTCATAGGCAGAAGGGACTTTCCTTGTCTCAGATGAGACTTTGAACTTAGACTTTTGAGTTAATGCTGAAGTGAGTTAAGACTTTGGGGACTGTTGGAAGGGCATGATTGTGTTTTAAAATGTGAGGACATGAGTTTTGGGAGGGATCAGGGGCAAAATGATATGGTTTGACTGTGTCCCCACCCAAATCTCATCTTGAATTGTAGTTCTTATAATCCCCATGTGTCGTGGAAGGGACCTGGTGGGAGGTAATTGTAGGTGGTTTACCCCATGCTATTCTTGTGACAGTAAGTTCTCATAAGATCTTATGGTTTTGTAAGGGGCTTCCCACTTTATTCAGTTCTCATTCTTCTCCTTCCTGTCACCATGTGAAGATGGACATGTTTGTTTTCCCTTCTGCCGTGATTATAAATTTCCTGAGGCCTCCCAAGCCCTGCAGAACTGTGAGTCAATTAAAACTCTTTTCTTTATAAATTACCGAGTATCAGGCAGTTTTTTTTATAGCAGCATGAGAATGGACTAATACAGAAAGGAAATCAGAATATTGAGATGTCTGCATTTCCATATGTATTGCAGCACTACTACTCATAATAGCCAAATACAGAGTCAGCCTAAGGGTCCATCAACAGATGAATGGATATAAAATGTGGTACATGGCACATATATACAATAAATATTATTCAGCAATAAAAAGGAATGAAATCTTGTTTACAACAACATGGATCGAACAATAGGATATTACGTTAAGAAAAATAAGCCAGGCACAGAAAGATATTTGTCACATATTCTCACTCATATGTGAGAGCTTAAAAAACAAATGAACTCACGGACATAGTAGAATGGTGATTACCAGTAGCTGGGAAGGATAATGGGGAGCAGGGGATAAAATGGGGAGAGTTAATGGGTACAAAAGTATATATAATGAAAAAGAGCTTGTATGTGGTAGCACAGGAGGGTTTCTATAGTTAATGATAATTTGCTATGTATTTAAAAATAACTAGAATAATAGAATTGGAATGTTTCTAACACAAAGAAATGGCAAATACTTAAGGTGATGAATACCCCAGTTACATTGATTTGATTTTTACACATTGCATGCTTGTAACAAAACATCACATGTACCTGTAAATGTATACAACTATTATGTGCCCATAATAATGAAAAATTAACAATAAATAAATTTGTTAAAAAATGTAGTCCTTTAGATCCAAGAAGTATAAACACAGAGAAGAGTGTATATAAAGCACATCAAAATCAAACGGCTGGAAACAAATGAAAGAGAGTCTTAGAAGTAGCCAAAGATAGGTAATATACAGTGGAACAAAGATAGGAATGATTCCTCACATCAGAGACAATTCAGTTAGATATCGCAATGACATATTTTGAAGTCCTAAAAAAATTGCAACCTACAATTTTATAATTAGAAAAAATATTCACATCTGAAGGTGAAATAAAGACATTAAAGAAAAAAGTTCAGACAATTTATTGCTAGTAGGTTTTAATTATAAAAATTTTAAAGAAATTTCTTCAGGCTGAAGAAAATAATGATAGATGGAAACTTAGATTTTAAAAAGTAGTGAAGATTACTGTAAATGGTGACTCTGGAGGCAAATATATGACATTTAGTTTCTAATGATTAATTTTCTTAAAATATGATTGATTCTATAGAATAAACAATAACCATATATGAGGTTTTAAACATATAGAACTAATGCCTATGACAGCAGTAATACAAAATAAAAGTGTTTTAATGTTCCTTACTTCGTATTTGTTTTTATTTTTTATTTTTTTATTTTTTATTATACTTTAAGTTCTAGGGTACATGTGCATAACGTGCAGGTTTGTTACATATGTATACTTGTGCCATGTTGTGTGCTGCACCCATCAACTCGTCAGCACCCATCAATTCATCATTTATATCAGGTATAACTCCCCAATGCAATCCCTCCCCCCTCCCCCCTCCCCCCTCCCCATGATAGGCCCCAGTGTGTGATGTTCCCCTTCCCGAGTCCAAGTGAACTCATTGTTCAGTTCCCACCTATGAGTGAGAACATGCGGTGTTTGGTTTTCTCTTCTTGTGATAGTTTGCTAAGAATGATGGTTTCCAGCTGCATCCATGTCCCTACAAAGGGTGCAAACTCATCCTTTTTTATGGCTGCATAGTATTGCATGGTGTATATGTGCCACATTTTCTTAATCCAGTCTGTCACTGATGGACATTTGGGTTGATTCCAAGTCTGCTATTGTGAATAGTGCCGCAATAAACATACGTGTGCATGTGTCTTTGTAGTAGAATAATTTATAATCCTTTGGGTATATACCCAGTAGTGGGATGGCTGGGTCATATGGTACATCTAGTTCTAGATCCTTGAGGAATTGCCATACTGTTTTCCATAATGGTTGAACTAGTTTACAATCCCACCAACAGTGTAAAGAGCTTCTGCACAGCAAAAGAAACTACCATCAGAGTGAACAGGCAACCTACAGAATGGGAGAAAATTTTTGCAATCTACTCATCTGACAAAGGGCTAATATCCAGAATCTACAAAGAACTCAAACAAATATATGAAAAAAATACAAACAACACCATCAAAAAGTGGGGAAAGGATATGAACAGACATTTCTCAAAAGAAGACATTCATACAGCCAACAGACACATGAAAAAATGCTCATCATCACTCGCCATCAGAGAAATGCAAATCAAAACCACAATGAGATACCATCTCACACCAGTTAGAATGGCAATCATTAAAAAATCAGGAAACAACAGGTGTTGGAGAGGATGTGGAGAAATAGGAACACTTACTTCGTATTTGAAATGATATATTATTTGAAGGTAGACTATTATAAGTTAAAGATGCATATAATAAACCCTGGATCAATCAATCATTTAAATAATGAAATAAAGAGGTATAGTTAATAAACCAATAGAGGAGATAAGTAGAATTGTAAACAAAAAATAATTAAAAAGCCAGGAAAAGAGGAACAAAGGAACAAAGGATAGATTAAAAATAGGAAGATGGTAGACTTAACAATCATTACATTAAATCTAAATGGACTAATTATACAAATTTTTAAAAGGCAGAGATTATCAGATTGGATAAACAAAAAACAAGACCCAATTAATATGCTGACTACAAGAGACATAATAAAGATGTAAATATGTTAAAAGGGTTTTTGAAGATGTACCATGAAAACGCTAATGATAATAAGGCTTAAAAAGCTTTGTTAATATAAAAGTAGACTCCAGGAGAAGGAATATTATCAGAGATAAAGAAGAACATTTCATAATGATTAAAGGTTCAATTAACCAAGAAGACATAATATTTCTGCATGTATTCCTCTATTAATAATAACAGAACTTCAAAATACATGAAGCAAAATATTGCAGAACCAAAAGAAGAAAAAGACACAGCCACAGTCTAAGTATTCTTGGTCATTTTAACACACCTCTTTTAGAATTTGATAAAACACGTAGACAGAAAAATCTATAAGAATGTAGAACACCTGAACAAAATTATCAACTTAACCTAATTGATGTTGCTAGAACACTACACTAAAAAACATCTGGATAATTATTATTTTCAAGGGAATAAGGAACATCCCCAAGATAAGGCATATGCTGTACTATAAAACAAATCTCAAATGTAAAATGACTGAAACTATAATGGGTATATTTTCTGACATGGAAATGAATTACAAATCAATATGAAAAGGAAATATTTTTAAATTCAAAGTATTTGGCAGTTAAACCACATATTTCTAAATAAATCATTTACCAAAGAAGAAAGAACAAGGAAAATTATAAAATATTTTAAACTAAATGATAATGGAAACCCAAACTAATAAAATGTATGGGATGCAGCTAAAGTAACACTTAAAAGGAAATTTATACCTTTAAATGCTAATATTAAATATAATCCTAAAAACTTCCTGTAAATTCAAGACAAATTCAATCAGAATTCCAGAAAATCTTTTTTTTTTTTTTTGGTAGGCAAACCAATTCTAAAATTTATCTGAAAATGCAAAGGACTTAGCATAGCCAAAACAAATTTGAAATAGAAGAACAGATTCTTATTCCATGTGATTTCAAGACTTATTATAAGGCTGCAACAATGAAGACAGTTTGGTATTATAGTAAGGATAATGAATTGATTAATAGAACAGAAAAGAGAATTAAGAAATAGATCTACAAACACACACACACAAACACACACACACACACATACACACTCTACACATAGTCTTTTGATTTTCAACAGTTAAGCCAAGATAACTCATTGGGAAAAAATTATCTTTTTGACAAATGATGCTGGAACAACTGGATATATATATGAAAGAAAATTAATTTTATCTTTTACCTCATGGCATACATACAAAATAAATTAAAATTGATCATAGACCTAAATGTAAAACTAAACTCTAAAGTTTCTTGAAGAAAACATAGGGAGAAAATGTTTGTGATATTAATATAGACAAATATTTCTTAGAATCCAGAAAATACTAGTCATTAAAAATTTGATAATTAAATCACATTAAAGTGAAAATTCTAGCTCCTCAAAAGACACCTTGCAAAAACCAAAAGGTATGCTGTAGACTAGGTAAAAATATTTACATTACATATATTTGAGAGATGACTTCACAACGCAATGTAAAAATGGGCAAAATATATATGAATGGTTAAAACGCATATGAAAATATGCTCAATATCTTAGTCATTAAGGAAATATAAATAAAACTACATTAAAATACCACTTTATACCCTCTAGGATGACTAAATTAAACTGCTAACACTAAGAGATATTGTTGAGGATATGAAACAACTAGAATGCTCATACATTGTTGGTGGAAGTATAAAATGGTGCAACCACTTTGGAAAACCTTTTGGCAGTTTATAAAAATAAAGTCAGGCACATAGCTACCCCACTTTTAGAGGAAATTCAATTTTTAAAGGGGAAAAAAATATAGTCATAAAAAGACTTGTGAATGAATTTGTATATTAGTTTTATTTCTAATACCTCTAAACTGGAAACAGCCCACATGTCCATAGACAGATGAGTAGATACACATTGTACACACATTATGTGCTGTATTCATAAAAAGGAAATTAATAAAGAGGACCAGACTACTAATTCATGCTGCAACATGAATGAATCTCAAAAACTTTATGCTGAGTGAATGAATCCATATCCAAAAAAGAATATATTGTATGCTTTCATTTTTATGAAATTCAAGAATAGGCAAAATTATTTTATAGTGATAGAAATCATATCAGTGGTTGCCTGAGTCCAGGAGCATGGATGATTGCCTGGAAAGGGAGCATAAGATAACTTTTTAGAAATGTTCTGTATCTTCTTTTGGGGGGGTGTGCAGCTACATGAGTATATAATTTGTCAAAACTTATTAAATTTATATTTTAAATGGGTGCATTTTATTATATGTAAATTATATGTGAATATAGTTAATTGAAAAATCTAGTTTTATAGCTGCTTGACACACAATAGTCATGATCTTTTTTTTTGTATATCAGGAAATTAGTTTTAGCATTTATGTGCAGAGCTCTGGGTTAAGCATTATGGAAAAACACAAAGTGGTATCAGAAACATTCCCTGACCATCACGAAACTTAATATGTAGTTATATTGTGGTATAGATAAATACTAGTGGTGGTAGATATAAAAGCAGTCATGAAATTCAGAGTTAAATGAATTGATTGAGTTGATTGATAGATGAGAAGAATATAAAAAATACAGTGCCTGACAGATATGTGCTCAGCAAGTGTTAATTATTTTCCTTGAAGGGATGAGAAGTTATGTTTGAAGTGATGAATCAAGGCATAATTGAGGAGGTGGCATTTGATGTAGGCACAGTAGAATAGGAGGGTTTTTCATAAGTGTCAAAAAGTGGGGAGACATTCAGGTCAGGAGGATGTGGTGATCAAAGAGGGGAAGTGAAAAAGCACAGGTATGTACAGTGGAGACAGGCATGCTTGGTGTACTCATTTGGACAAAAAGAAGAGTTTCATGTAAATGGAACAATAGGAAATTAAGTACCAGGGTCAAACTATAAAGGGTCCTTAAAACCAAATTGAGGAATATAACCTTGTTTTAAATTGATCTTTTGTGGATTGCTGATATATAAAGTAAAATAGATAAAAATTGATATTTTATCAGTAAAAACTTATTTTATAATTTAATATTATGACACTAAATATAAAGTCAATTAATCAGAACAGTGAAGCTGTTTTGAACACATAACTTTAAAGTCAGGGACTGCTGATCCCAGATGAAAGGTTATTTGTTTTTTTTTTTTTTTTTTTTTTTTTTTTTTTTTTAAATGAGCCTCAGTTTTCACTCAATTTCTGCTGTGTTTTCTTTTGGTTGCATCATGTTGAGAAAGTCCTAATTTATATAGACAAGTTATTGTAAGTAGCAATGCTATAAACATTTGCCTGAAGGTCTTTGTATATCTTTCAATGAAGCAAGAAGTTTATTTCAAAGTACAGTCACATGTTGCTTGACAATGAGGATACATTCAGAGAAATGCATTCTTAGGCAATTTCATTGTCATGCAAACATCATAGAGGGTACTTACACAAACCTAGATGGTGTGGCCGAGTACACACCTAGGCTATATAGTATAACCTATTGCCCTTAGGCTACAAACTTGTGCAGCATGTTACTGTACTAAATACTGTAGGCAGTTGTAACACAATGGTAAATAATTGTGGATCTAAACATAGAAAAGGTACAGTAAAAATATGACATTATAATCTTATGGAAGACTACCATTGTATGTGGAGTTTGTCTTTATGCAGCTCATGACTGTATACATAATAAATATTTTAATGTGGTAGTACACGTTAACTCTTTGGTGGTTTCCAGATGCTTAAAATTTAGAATATAACACATTCGTGTATGTATGACACTTTTGGTTATGGTTTTCATAATGTTTAGGTTTTTTTTAAGTTGCAACTTGCAGAAACCCAACTCAAATTAATAGGAATGTATTGGCTTACATTACCAAAAGCCCAGGAATAAAATTCAGTTTTATCTATTTTGGGATGTGAGTGTGCTAACATGATGTAAAGATTTTTTTCTCTATCCATTATTATTGCTGCTCCTTCTGCTTTTCTTTGTATTTTTGGCTTCATTCACTCTTATTGCAGGCAGGCTCTATCTATGTGCCAGGTGGGATGGTCATGACTGTTCGAGATCCACATGCAGGTAATTCTGATTGGATCGAATTTCTCTTTGTGTGGCTAGGGGGAGCAGTAGAAGGCAAGCAACACAGAACTATGACCACTCTCATCAAGACAACAGCAGTCAGAAATATTTTCCCAAATAAACCAAAATAAAGAATATAGGACACACTGGATGCAAAAATGATTATTTCCACAGAAATTAGAATACAGTTTAAAAAAGTGAAGTATGTATTTTAAAAAGTAAAAATAAAACAAATAGTTATAGAACCCAAAGAGCAGAAGCAGAAAATAGGGTATAGAGAAGATGTCATGATGAGTAACACTTTAGCAACATGGACAGCCATAGTTTCTAATGGAACGTTTTTATTCCATTAAAATTGTGGCACATTTGAAGGCCTCCTGGGAAGAAGCTACAGTGAAAAACCAAGGCTTCAGCCTGCACATGTACTTCTGATAGATGAAAATAAAACTTACCTTGGAAGGAATTACCTTATGAGTTCAACAGTAATTTTAGCAAACTGTTACCTATTCATTAGTGGATGGTATTCAGAAAAGGAGAGCTTGTAATTCAAACAAAATAAAGCATTATGGAAAAAGAATTGTGGAGGAAAGGAAAACCAGCATAAGTGAGTGTGAACAGGAGAACTGGCAGTTGAACACTGTTGGTTTTCATTGCAATATGTGGGATTTTTTACACCCCTCTCCAAAGAATTAGAGTGTCTTATTTCATATCTGAAGCAAATAATAAGTAGAAAATTTTTTATTTTTCACTTTTGGATGCTACATTGTGGGGACAGTCAAACCTCTGTTCAAATAATGATTTAAATAGTCATGTCAGCAAAACAAGCACTGAACTGAAGTTGGGACTCTGCCACTAACATTTTGACATTGGTAAGGCAGGTGACTTCCTTATCTTTACTCTATTTTCTCATTTCTGAAATGAGGGTATTAGTCTTTATGATCATTGAAGTCTTTTTTAGCTATAGCAGCAGGCCATAAGTTTCTGAATCACCTGCTATATGTTTCCCTCTTTTTCTAGATTGGCATTGGTAGCAGTTGTGCTTTGAAGGAAATGTCAGAAGCAGTTGCTTTTGAACAATTCCTGTTATTGTTATAGGTGTTAGGCAGCTTTGGAAAGCAGATAAAAGAGATAACTCTTACCTGCACTGATAGAACAATGTGACTTTCACTGACATATATTAAGTACTGGTTTTAAAGAATGCCTATAAAAAAATATCTAAAACTTTGGCAGATAAAAATTGTGTATAGAGAGAATATTGTACCAATTATGATGATGTCTGTATGTGTATGTGCAGGTTTCAAATGTGGTGTGGGACTTTTTCTTCCTTATGAGCATGCCAGAATCTTGCATCTAACAGTTCTAATTACATTTCCAGTAGCTTCCACTGCCACACACACACACACAAACTATATTATCTAGTAAAGTGGTTTTGGAATTAACATTTTTCCTGGAAGGAATATATCTGATTTAATGACCAAATCGTTTTAAGGCAGCACAACAAAATTTCACAGGAACTAAATCTATTTTTTCACACCGATCATGCATGTTTTACTCAAGCATTGAGTCATTAGCATGTTTATAATGGTTCTAATTTAGCACAACATTTTCTGAATTTTATCCTTGAGTCATTTACAAATTGTTCATATTGAGTAAACAAAGGAAACAGATTGCATTTTATACTTAGTAATTTATCTGAAAGAAGAGGGGAGGGTTAATTGTTTTAAAGTTTTGGTCTGTTTGGGGAAGTGAGCCTGCTTTTTCATTGCTAGGCATAAATGCCATTTTTCATCTTTTTCGTAATGGGGGAGGGGTGTTATGGAGGAGTAAAATGAAAAATTAGGACCAGGACAAGATTGGCCGCTCCCAGAGGGGAGTGTGGAGCAAAAGGGGAGCTGGCACGAGATTATCCAAAACAGTTGGTGCATTCCTTAATGATCAAGTGCTTGAGAAGTCCAGCTCTTCCTGGCAGAGCATCTGTGTTGATGTTTATATCATTGCCCTGCTGTATGGGAAAGGCATGCTTTCTCTTGCTGCTTGGCTAAATATAGGATGGAATATAGCATTGTATGAGATATTTTAAGATAGCAAAAACATTTAAGAGGTTAAAGGTTTGACTTTTGGATCAAAAAAGATCAGTAATATAACTCATGGTGTTACTTGCAGACTGGATTTTATCTAGAGTTTGTTAGTGATTCGTACTCTTGGTTAGGGAAGTTATTCTAGGTTTATTTGGTGTAGTCTGAAAAACCCACTCTGCTGTCTTTTCTGTCAGCTTCCCAGTGTGAAGAGCAGGCCTGAAAACAGCCTCTATTTATACCCCCTTGTTCTTATTTGGAAAATCAGTTGTTTCATTGGAGAGAGAGGGAGAGGGGGAGAGAGAGAGAAGAGCATGAGCAGTCGTCAGGGAGTGTGCTTTGTACGTTATAGTGACTTCAAAATAAAACTGGCACATTTTAGTGTCTAATTATTTTTAGTGAGCTTGGAGGGTTTTAATTAAAATTTAAGAGTGCTCTTCAAGCTCTCCAAGTTCCAATTTTATCCCACTGTATTGTGGAGCACTTGCCACTGTGGAAAAATGTACAGTAACTGGCATGTGCAACTCTGTGTTTCCTAATGAAAAATGTGGGATGGATAATCAGTAGGGATATAAATATATTTTGCTGGATTTAATTGTAAACCAAGGTCATGGATACTTTTGATAAGTTATCATTGTTCTTAGATAAATAGAAAAATTTATTACATTTGAAATTTGTGATTCCTATGGTAAAAATAAAAGGAATTGCTTTACCATTTTCTCGAAGTGTTAATAAGCAATAGAAAATCTGCACACAGAACCAGCAAAAATTGTTTTTCTCACTAAAATATTTTGAAGATTTTTTTATGTCGCTTCTAGTGTTTTAGCATTTCTAAGTTTAAATATCATGAGGTAAAAGTAAAATAAATGTTTGCTTATAGGTAGATTGTTGTAAAGTGCAATAAAGATTTGTCACATTGTCTCTTCCTCTTCCCCATGCTGTAACTTTAATGACAATTTATTTATTTATTTTTAATCTATCTGAAATACCTTTATTTTGTAGAGTATAGGAGTTAATACTGCTGCAGATTTGTCTAACTAGAAGTAATTCAAATTGTTCCCCAAATGTCTTCATACAGATTAGGAAATCAATATCTCACATACTCTTTCTTTTAATTTTTCTTACATCATAAAATTAATTACTAAGTTAATTAGCAAAAACATTACTCAGCTGTGATAAAGCATTCTTGACTTACCTAGCCTGAAACCTAAGTACTTAGGAAGCAGAAACATTGCTTTGTAATTTATTATGCATGATATTTTAAAAACAAAATAGTTCTGAATTCTATCTTCCTTTTCTCTCAAATTTCTTGAAAGAGAAAAGTTTCAATTTGAAAAGAGAAAGAAAAAACCAGAAACAATGCAAGTGACAATTTATAATACATCAAAACGTTTATATCCTTGCTTAAATTATAGGTGAGAACTGAAGTCCAGCTCTTGATTTTTGATAGTACCCTTTTTAATCATTATTATTTATAAAAATTAGAGGAGATAAAGTCCTGCATTTCACTGAATATATATTGGTTAATGGAAACAGATAATTTCAAAGTAAGAGGAATTACTTTTGGCATTTTCTATTTCAATACAACTTTAGCATAATGCTACTTTAGCATTATGACTTACATTTGTTTTTTAAAAATATGTACATATTATGGTGACATTTTTCATGCTGTAATGTTGTAATTCTTTATTCCCATTTCCAAAAAGCATATATTTTCTCTCCTGATTTCAGATGATGACAACTCAAAGACATTAAACTTGGAAGAGTCAAAGTCAGATAATAAATTTACTGGATATTGTTAAATTGTTTTGAGGGTGGTGGCAGCATTGTAACTAATTAGTTCATTGTTTTCAAATTAATTTTGTAAAATATATTTATGTGTATAAAATAATCCAAGAGTGTCTTGGGGCTGTTCGGTCTTTTTTTTTCATTTGGAATGTTACGTGATTACTGTGTTAAAGCCACTCAATGTGATCTTATTCTTTCCATGTAATGCAAACCGGCCTTCTTTACTTATTTTTACCACTCTGATTTTTGCATTTATGCTAGATCAGAATAGGGCAAAGTCTGATCTGATCAATTGCCTCTATAATACTAGTATCCCATTTATGTAGTTGACAAATGTGGCACAAAGGGAATGGATCCTTACTTTTAAGTTGTACCCATACCTGGATATTGTTTTGAGACAGAAATTTGAAAACATAAATTTTATTTGTAACTTTGCATCTATTAAATATTTTCTCATTTCAAATCAGGAACCTTTTGGTGGTAGCAGTAGTGTCTTCTGCTTATACAGTGCTTAGTAACAATCCACTTCATTTGGCTTCTTTTCTCTCATTCTACTTGCTTTACATTATTATATGGAGAATGCTTAGCACCAATTGTGGTATGCTGTAGAGGTTTGGCAGTCAGATAATGGGGTAGAATGCAGTCATTTGTCAAGAGACTTTCTTACAGGTCTTCCTGGAATCTCCTAGTCTTGAGATTAAACATTGATAAGCTTTTATGTAGTAACTTTCATTGTCCTATAGATAAAGGCAATCAGTGATTGCTGTTAAATATTTTCATGGCTGAAAATGTAGATATGCAAAGGCTGCTTTATTTTTTCCCTCAGTTTCTTCTACCGAAATGGGAACTCATATAGCTAGATTAACTGAGCGTTGCAGTAAGGATTAATTTTTTGATAGGAATGCGAAACGCTTTGAAGTTACCAACCATTTTATTAATGAGTAGCTTTTATATAAAGCTGTGTCCATGTGATTTGATTTATATTTGAAATGTGTATTCCTGTTGTTCATATAGCTCTCTTTTTCTCCCATGAAGTTTTAGCATTCTTTTCTTGGAGCTCTAAAAGATTTCAGGTCTATTTATAGAAATGAGAGACATATTTTAGCCTGTTTTACATCCTAACATGCATTTAATCCTAGTTTATGGACTTGCTCTGAATTTGTTATTATTACAACTAAATTGGGCTTTTATCTTTGACTACTATAATATATGCTCTCAACTCAAACTTTAGCTAAAAAAGTTATGCTTTTGTAATTGTATCAGTAATTATTAGCTTAGTGCACTGATACAACTTATGAAAGGGTAGTAAAACAAAATTGGGTAGGATATGAAAATAAAAACTTTTTGTTGACTATTCTTATCCGTAATCTAATGTTATATCAATCTCTCTCAGCAATTCAAACCTGATTTGAGAAAAAGTAATCTGTGACAGGCATGGATTTGAAGAATTGCTTCCTAAGTCTTAACTTTGTATTATCATTTGTATGGCTTTAGCAGAAAAACAGAATAGGTATAGAACAAAACATATATCTTGTTTCTGAATTTGAATAAAAAATAGTAAGAGGCTACTTCAGCAATTAAATACAACCTGAATATATGCATATGCATGTAGGCCCCATTGGAACATCACTCAGAATCCAATTTTGAAGCACAGTAGTAGATCATTTGTTGAAAACTGAGAAAATAATAGGAAATAATGGAATAAAGAAAGAAGGTAGGTAGGAAGGAAGGAAAAGGGGAGGGAAGAAGTAAGGGAATGGGCAAGGAGCTTTCATTAATAAAATCAAGCTGACTTCTATTTAGAAAGAACTTTTAGCGCTGTGATAGCCAGTTCGGATGGTTGTTCTTCATCAGCCGTTTTCACAACACGCTGATCTGGATTCTATCCCTTCCTTGATTGATTGATCGTGTCACAGACAAATGTTAATTGTTTTTTCACCAATACTTTCTAACCATGCAGTGGTCTTCTCATCTCAGCCCAGGGCTCACTGTCTTTTTCTGAAGCTTATCTAGCTTCTAAAGCCGTTTAGATCCATCTTGACCTTACTGTCATTCTGAAAAATTCAAGGAGGATTTAGAAGCTAGAGAAAAAAAAAAAAAAAAAAAGAAAAAAAAGAAAGAAAGGGAAAATACTAAAGAGATAGGTGCTGATATGAGAGAGAAAAGGCATTTAGAATTGGAGTAAATGTTTTAAATATAATTTTAAAAGGAAGTTATCAGAATTTTGACACTTGGAATATTAAAGTTTTATGGGAGTATGCTTTGCACTAAGGATTTAGTATTTAAATCTGCATTCTCTTTTGGAAACATGATCTATTTGTTAAGATTTGAGGCTTAAAAGATACAAATAAATAGTTGTAAGCAGTAGCACCAGTTGCAAATCCATTTGCATAGAGAGCAGAAATAACTCATTGAGAAAAATTTGGTAATTATCAGAACCTTCTAAAGTTTGGATTTCTGTAATCTTTATGAATCTTGATAAAAACAAGTGTAATTACTCCCTGTATTCTAGTATGCTATTTAGAAATACAGTAGGGCAAATAATAAATGGTATTTATACAGGTATTTATTTAATAAAAATATGTATTGGTTTTTACATAAGAGAAAAGTTTTAGCAGTTTTTATTACTAGGGGTCAGAGAACATCTTAATTTCATTTTCTTCTTGTTTTGCTCTCATTGGATATTTTACAAAAGTTAGATTTCTTTTTTAAGAACTAAGTGGTTTCAGATTGGCCTCTTCTCTCCTGAATATCTGTTATTGTTTCTTGCACAGCACATACATTTTGCTTGGTCTTAAAAAAATTGCCTGGATTAAAAGGAGTATCTAATGTTAAACTCATAGGAAAGAGCCCTCTTTTCTGTACTATCAATCTAAGAAATGACAAATGTGAATTGAATATTAATAGAATTATAATACTAAAATAGATTATTGAGCATTATCTTTTTTCTCCTAGATGATAGTTTAAATAATTATCTGGTGAAAATAAACTTTATGGTGGTATTTTCTAATACATATTATAGAATAATGTAATTTTCTATAACCTGGGGTTCAAGCTACAGCAACAAAAACAGCTTTGTGCATTCTTAAATGAAAATTTCCCCATAAACTGACTTTCTGTATTTGTAATAAATATATATTTTTAATCCTTACTTTTGTAATTTAATAGATTCCTCCTGCATGGAAAAACTACTTTCAAAAGATTGGAAGGAAAAAATGGAAAGACTAAATACCAGTGAACTTCTTGGAGAAATTAAAGGTACAACATAAAATATATTGAACATGTCAATGCAGTGATGTTATTTTGTGTAACAATGCATTTGCTGATCTTCTGTACCATAACACTAAATCTTACATCTAACATTTGATTGTTCATGAGAGGGTAAGTGTATTATACGTTTCTGAGCTTTTATTCCTTGCAATGTTTACAAACTGAAAAATTTCTCCCCTTTTTGTGTTAGTCTATAAACATATAACTTATGGGATATGCTGCCTCATTAATTTACTTCACAAAAAAAGTATAAAAACCTTATGTCAAAAGATGAGCAAATTAAGCTAAAGATAGTCTTAGTTTTTCCTCTTAAAATTATAATAATAGCTTAATTTATAAATCCAAATTATTTTGAATTTCTTCTAATCAAAATGGGTTGCCTGTAGCACCTTTAAAAATGTTTCTAGAATATGCTGTACATAATGGTTTATTGGGGGATTCTGAAGCCTGTTTACCTTGGTTCAAATCCTGGCTCTGTCACTGGATGAGTACTTTGGACAAGCCACTGAACCTTTTTTTCTTTTCTTTATTTTCTTTCTTTTTTTTTTTTTTTTTTTTTTTTTGAGATGGAGACTCACTCTGTTGCCAGGCTGGAGTGCAGTGGCGCGATCTCAGCTCACTGCAACCTCTGCCTCCCGGGTTCAAGTGATTCTCCTGCCTCAGGCCCCTGAGTAGCTGGGACTACAGGCATGTGCCACCATGCCCAGTTAATTTTTGTATTTTTAGTAGAGAGGGGTTTCACCAGGCTGACCAGGATGTTCTCGATCTCTTGACCTCGTGATCTGCCTGTCTTGGCCTCCCAAACTGCTGGGATTACAGGTGTGAGTCACTGCACCTGGCCTTTCTCATGTTTTATAATCCTCATCTCTAAAATGAGGATAATGCAAGTACTTCCTTCATAGGCTAATTAAGAGAGTTAATACATGTATAGTTCTTAGAACAATACCTGGCACTTAAGAAAGTACTCATGAGTTTAAGTTTGGTGGTTATTATTAATATATACAAAGGATCCTATGTTGATTAAGCTCAAATTTCATTAGGTTTAGCATTTCATGGTCTCTGACTCAGATGAGAATAAATATCTTTACTTTTGAATATATGTGATTGATGTTATTATTTTTAGACATGTTAAGAAGTGAACTATCCCAATCCATTCAGATAGTAAGTTACCTTATCAATCGAGAGTTATACGTTTTGCCTAACGAAACTCTTGCTAATTCATTTATGGAGAAGAAGTGCTGTGTGTGTGTGTGTGTGTGTGTGTGTGTGTGTATATATATATATGTATATATTTTGCATTGGGAATGAAATTCATGATCACTCATTAACTCTGGCAATCCTTACGGACAGTCATCACTGTGACTGGCACTAACAATTTGGGTACTTAGTTACATTAGTTTTCTGAATTTATCAAACAACTTGAGTTGAATCTTCCTATTGGTCGTGGATAATATCTGAGTTAAGATGAAAATTTGATAATAATTATCTAATGTAAATGTTATTTTGAATTTACTACAGAAAATTTCCTAGTTTTCAGGTATATCATTTTCAACTCAAAGGAAGAGAAAAGGAAGTCATTTTTTTCCCAGCAAATAATTAATAAATCATTGCATTAACTAAAATTGTGTATCACAACCAGTGGAAATTGGATATTATTTTGAGTTCCCCTACTTCTGTTTTGTACTCATAAAGGCCATTTGCTGTTTTGGAAAAAAAGAAACTCAACTTATTGATGGATACAAAGAAAGTCATTAGTGACATATTCTCTATCCAGCTGCAATAACATGGTGTTTGCTACTTTGCACGTCATTCTGTGTTTTCTTCCCTTTCCAAAGTCATTCCTTTTTATAACAGTGAGAACAGAAATGGTTTGTACAAAGGCAGGCTTTTTCCAGCATGAATGATGAGGGTCCTGCTTTCTGTTAGTAATATGAAAACTAACATTTTGTTATGTTATAATTCAACATGGAGTTACTGTACTTCGGGGTATGTTTTCTCCCCCACTTTCCATCTTTCTTTATATTTAATTCTAATTTTGAATTCAAAATTTTAAAAATGTACTAGTCTTGGATACTTGAAATGTATAAATCACAAAAGTGAATCATATGAAAAATTAGTCTTTTCAAAATCTTTAACCTTTTTTTTCTGGATTCTTTGTGGTATGTGAACTTTCATTTGTGTTATTCTGAGTTTCTTATGGGCATAAAATATAAGATTCTTATTAAATTTATCTTTATTCTACATTATAATCTCTTCATACATACTAATATCTTCTACAGAAAATGCACCAATAAAAATTAATTTAAAAATGAAAAAATCAGTTAAAGTAGTATTTAAATAGTTTGAATAAACCACTGCCAAAACTCAACATACATTTTTATTCTGGTGGAAACCAGGCCTAAATTTATTATCCACCTAAATTACTTCTCATTATCCTGAAATTTTAAAATGACCTAAATTATGTCTTTGAGGAATACATACAATCATGGGTTATGTATTTAATATTATGTCTCAAGCATTATGTATTTTTGATAGCTCTTATATTTTTCTGATTGCAAAATTCATATGTATTTATTTGTAAGAAACATAGAAAAAAACATAAAGGTAGTGAAACTGTCTTTTAATTCTACCTGTATCTTATTGTGTATCTTTCCATTTTAAATTATGCATACTTATGTTAATTTTCCCCATAAAATTAGAATCATCCAATTATAATTTTTTTGTAATCTATTTTCCCCACTTAATGACATATTATGAATTTTCCTGAGATTGAGTTATCTTCTAAAATATTATTTTTGTTGGCAGAAAGTATTGCATGAAGTGAGGTTTTCATAATGTAACTGGGCCTTTTCTTCAACATTTGTTTTTATTGTTTGTTGGTACAAAGAACACCTATCTTGAAAACAGATAACATTTTTATTAAGACTTATGAACTTATTAGTGGTTATTTAGGTTATATTCTTTTTTTTTTTTTAAAGTTGAAAAAGCAGAAGTAAAACAGTCTTTATTCACTCTGGATATGATTGTTTATGTATAAAATCCTCAGGAATCTACAAAACAACTACTGGAACTCAAGAGTGAATTAAGCAAAGGTCAGAGGAAACAAGTACCATATAGAGAAATCAATTGAATGTCTGTATACTAGAACCAAATGACTGGGAAATGAATTTTTTTTTTTTTTAAGTGAAAGTCCTGGGTCAAACAGTTTGTTCTTTTTTTTTTTTTTTTTTTAAAAAATACTTTAAGTTCTAGGGTACATGTGCACAATGTGCAGGTTTGTTACATATGTATACATGTGCCATGTTGGTGTGCTGTACCCATCAACTCGTCAGCACCCATCAACTCGTCATTTACATCAGGTGTAACTCCCAATGCCATCCCTCCCTCCTCCTCCCTCCCCACAATAGGCCCTGGTGTGTGATGTTCCCTTTCCCATGTCCAAGTGATCTCATTGTTCAATTCCCACCTATGAGTGAGAACATGCGGTGTTTGGTTTTCTGTTCTTGCGATAGTTTGCTGAGAATGATGCTTTCCAGCTGCATCCATGTCCCTACAAAGGATAGGAACTCATCCTTTTTTGTGGCTGCATAGTATTCCATGGTGTATATGTGCCACATTTTGTTAATCCAGTCTGTCACTGATGGACATTTGGGCTGGTTCCAAGTCTTTACTATTGTGAATAGTGCTGCAGTAAACATACGTGTGCATGTGTCTTTATAGCACCATGATTTATAATCCTTTGGGTGTATACCCAGTAATGGGATGGCTGGGTCATATGGTATTTCTAGTTCTAGATCCTTCAGGAATTGCCATACCGTTTTCCACAATGGTTGAACTAGTTTACAATCCCACCAACAGTGTAAAAGTGTTCCTATTTCTCCACATCCTCTCCAGCACCTGTTGTTTCCTGACTTTTTAATGATTGCCATTCTAACTGGTGTGAGATGGTATCTCATTGTGGTTTTGATTTGCATTTCCGTGATGGCCAGTGATGATGAGCATTTTTTTCATGTGTCTGTTGACTGTATGAATATCTTCTTTTGAGAAATGTCTGTTCATATCCTTTACCCACTTTTTGATGGGATTGTTTGTTTTTATCTTGTAAATATGTTTGAGTTCTTTGTAGGTTCTGGATATTAGCCCTTTGTCAGATGAGTAGATTGCAAAATTTTCTCCCATTCTGTAGGTTGCCTATTCACTCTGATGGTAGTTTCTTTTGTTGTGCAGAAGCTCTTTAGTTGAATTAGATCCCATTTGTCAATTTTGGCTTTTGTTGCTGTTGCTTTTGGTGTTTTAGACATGAAGTCCTTGCCCATGCATATGTCCTGAATGGTATTACCTAGGTTTTCTTCTAGGGTTTTTATGATATTGGGTCTAACATTTAAGTCTCTAATCCATCTTGAATTAATTTTCATATAAGGAGTAAGGAAAGGATCCAGTTTCAGCTTTCTACTTATGGCCAGCCAATTTTCCCAGCACCATTTATTAAATAGGGAATCCTTTCCCCACTTCTTGTTTTTCTCAGGTTTATCAAAGATCAGATGGCTGTAGATGTGTGGTATTATTTCTGAGGGTTCTGTTCTGTTCCATTCATCTATATCTCTGTTTTAGTACCAGTACCATGCTGTTTTGGTTACTGTAGCCTTGTAATATAGTTTGAAGTCAGGTAGCATGATGCCTCCAGCTTTGTTCTTTTGACTTAGGATTGTCTTGGCAATGCGGGCTCTTTTTTGGTTCCATATGAACTTTAAAGCAGTTTTTTCCAATTCTGTGAAGAAAATGATTGGTAGTTTGATGGGGATGGCATTGAATCTATAAATTACCTTGGGCAGTATGGCCATTTTCACAATATTGATTTTTCCTATCCATGAGCATGGTATGTTCTTCCATTTGTGTCCTCTTTTATTTCACTGAGCAGTGGTTTGTAGTTCTCCCTGAAGAGGTCCTTTACATCCCTTGTAAGTTGGATTCCTAGGTATTTTATTCTCTTTGAAGCTATTGTGAATGGGAGTTCATTCATGATTTGGCTGTCTGTTTTTCTGTTACTGGTGTATAAGAATGCTTGTAATTTTTGCACATTGATTTTGTATCCTGAGACTTTGCTGAAGTTGCTTATCAGCCTAAGGAGATTTGGGGCTGAGATAATGGGGTTTTCTAAATATACAATCATGTCATCTGCAAACAGGGACAATTTGACTTCTTTTCCTAACTTCTTTTTTAAAAGACTTTTGATTCATATTGCCAGTTACCCTTCAGAAAGAGTATAGTATTTCGTGCTCTCACCAGTAGTATCTGCGTTTTTATTTTCTTGCCCTGAATAACAAGTATTATTAATTTAAATTTTCTTGCCATTTTCATAAGGGAAAAACATATCATTGTTGATTTAGTGAGTTTTTTTGAACTATTAGTGAGAATGAGGTGTTTTATCTCCCTTTATTTGCAATTGAATATCTCTTCCTTTGTGAACTGCATATTTATGTTGGTTGCCCATTTTTCCTTTAAAAAACTTGTCCAGTTCTCAATGTTTTCTAACAACTCTTAATATATGTTTTAATAGTATTAAACTTTATTTGTGATATATATTGCATTTTGTCATTTGTTTTATTTTCTGGTTTTGTTGTCAGTCTTTCCATCCCTTTTTTAATGCTTTTTTCTATAGGGGGTTTGTTTAGAAAGGCTTCCTCATCCTGAAATGGAACAATATTCTGCTATATTTTCATCCAATTAGTTGGCTATATTTTTAAACACTTAACTATATAATACATCTTAAATATGTTTTGATGAATAATGTCAACTGGAAATATAACTTAATTTTATTCTCAAGCAGTTAACCAAATATCTGTACTGTTTATTAAATAATCTATCTTACCTCCTCTGGCTTGAAATAGCATCTTTTATTACACTCTGATTACATATTTGGAACCATTTATCAGATTTTGGTTCTATTCCATTGATTTTTCCATCTAAACTTTTATTAGTACTATGTTATATTAATCACTGTAACTTTAGTATCCTTCAAAAGTAAGTATTGCAAGACTACACTCATAATTTTTCTTTAAGGTGCTTCCATACTTCTTTAAAGTTTTTCTTTATTTTATCAAGTTGTTAATTAAAATTCCAAAGTGATTTTTTAAAAGATTGTATTACATTTATTTGAAATGGTAGGATGAACTGACATCTTTATACTATTGAATTGCTGCATTCAAAGTCATTTATTCAGTTATTTTATGTCTCTCAATAATATTTTGTCTTTAAAATACAGATTCTGCACATTTCCTTTGATGTTTTCTTAATAATATTTAATATTTTTGCTTAGTCTTGTGAATGAGATGTTTTTCATTCTATTTTCCTTTTGTTATATTTAGGGATACTATTGAATTTTGCTGTTTAATTTTGTAACTTCCCTCTATTGAACTTTTAGCTGTAGTCATATTTCAGTAGATACTATGTTTTCTCTTCCTTTTTGATAGTTATATGTCTCTTTGCTACCCACTCCCACCCACCCTTCATATGTTCATTGCCTTGAATGCCAAGAATAATATTAAGTAATAGAGAGGTAATAGCAGATATTTCAGTGAAGTTTTTAATTTATGGAGTTGTTTTTAATATTTCATATTAAGCATTCTATTGACTATTGATTTAAAATATTCATTTGAAGATATCCTTCTAGTCTACTAGGAGTTTGGTCTTTTATGATAACTTGCATTTTATTTCATGGAATATCTTATTAGGTATTGTTTTTCAAATTTGTAATTGAAATAAACCCTGATGAGTCATTGTATAGTCTTGTTTAAATGTACTGCATCATTTTATTTGCTCATATTATAGTTGTTACAGTTATTTTTACAACTGTAATTATAAATTGATTAGAGTTTTCCATGTTTATATTACTTTTGTTAATTTTTTAGTACCAGTGTTCATAGTTGAACTGAAAAACTTTTCCTCTTTTTCTTGGTTATGTAAAATATTGAATAAATAACTTGAGCTACTTATTCCTTGAAATTCTGAAAAATATTCTCATAAAACATCTAAGCCTAAAATTTTCTTTGGAAATTTTTTTTTTAACATTTTCTACTTCTCTTTTAAGTCAGTTTTGCCATAAAATATTTTTCCTAAATTTTTTAAAGAGAAGAAACTCTTAGAGAATTGTATATCTCATGAGATTTTCAAATCTCATTGACTTCATATACATGTCTTATTTTTAGTTCTTCCATTTATTTGCTGTTATAGATCCCATTTTTAATTTTGCATATTTGTTTTCTCTTTTTTGTTTTTCAGTTTTACTTGCTAGTGGTTTTTCTATTTATTGCTCCACCTCCCCCAATAATCCAGTTTTTGGATTTGTCAATTCTGCTGCTTTTCAATATGCCAATTAATTCATTTTGCTTTTACCCTTATTGTCTCTCCTTTCCTATTATTCTTATGCTTTTTCTTTTGTTTGTTTTTTGATATCTTTTAACTTGAATACTTCACTTAACAAATTTTTATTTAATGATAATGGTACTTTTGGCTATGAATATATTTCTAGAAATAGCTTTATTCATCCAATAAGTTTGTGCTTTTAGAACTTTGTCATTATTTTCTAAATATTCAACATTTGTATTATTTTCTAGCTGATCTGTGTTTATATATCGTTCTTAACTGCACATATTCTTTTAGAGTCATAGAGTATAATGAAGCTGGGGAAGGGAGAGAACTCAGCCTTTATCACTGCCATTGGAAAATTCTATGTGATGGGTAGGTGCTAGAAGGAGAGTCAAGTGTGGGCAGTAGAATGGATAAGGGCAATGATTCTTCAACTCAGGGAGCTTAATATTTTTACATATTTAAGAAATAATAAATTATTATTTTACTTTTTAGATTTTACTTTAAAAATCAGTGGTTTCTCGTAAAATTTTATATCTGATTAATGTAAAGCAATGTTTCTAAAACCCCTTGATAGGAGTTGGAATACTGCTAAAATCTGAGAAACACTAAATCATAGAATTTTTTATGAGTATGTACCTGAGTCATGCCTAATATTCTTTTTTTATTGTCTATATGTAAGGTGGACAGCATGAAGTTTTGATATACATACATATAGTGAAATAATTACTAGTCAAGCAAATTAATGTTTGTATCACCTCACATAGTTACCTTGTTTTGTGTGTGTGGTAAGAGCACCTAAAATATACTCTCATGGCAAATTTCCAGCATGCAGCACAATATTATCAACTTTAGTTTTTATGTTATAGAGTAGAGCTATAGACTTATTCATCCTACATAACTGCAACTTTGTAACTTTTGACCTACATCTCCCTATTCCTCTCTCTCTCTTACCCCTGTTAACCACCATTCTTAATATTCTTAAATAGAAAGATCCGTCAACTCCCTACCATTTTTTCATATGTAGCCTCCTTGCTAGTAGCAGTACTGAGGATAGAATGCTATAATTGGCGTAAATTTAATAGTAGTCATCTCAAATCAGGATTCAAACCAAGTTAACATTATTACAATTATTACAAAATAACTTTATTATTAAAACTTTAAATGAAATACAGAATAAAATGTTTACACCTTTGATTTGGTCTGGTTGCATCTGAAGTGTTGTGTCCCAATTGGGGTCTCATTTTTTTTTTTTTTTTTTTTTTGAGATGGGGTCTTGTTCTGTCACCTAGGCAGGAGTGCATTGGTGTAATCTTGCCTCAGTGCAACCTCTACCCTCCCCCAGGTTCAAGCGGTTCTCCTGCCTTAGCCTCCTGAGTAGCTGGGATTATAGGCATGTGCCACCACACCTGGCTAATTTTTGTATTTTTAGTAGAGACAGGGTTTCACCATTTTGGTGAGACTGGACTTGAACTCCTGACCTCAGCTGATCCGCCTGCCTCGGCCTCCCAAAGTGCTGGAATTACAGGCATGAGCCACTGCATCTGTCCTGGGTCTCATATTTTTAAGACATCTATTGTCACATTAGTATTTATCAGAATGACTAGAATAGTAAAGAGTCTTGAACATTTAGCATGAATAGTAATTAAAGACCTAGGGAAGTTTGGCCTAATGCATATTATTTGACTTGAAGTTTTATTGAATAAAAGAGGATAATATTTGTTTTCTGCTGTTTTAGGGGGTTAAGGTAATAGGGAACTTTTTCTTAATAAAAAACTGAAATTAAGAACTTATAGCTGTCTGACAATGATAAGATTGGACTGCATTAGTAGAGAGTGCCTCAGGTATAAGTAGATGTTCAATAAATATTTGTTGAATTAGTTGGGCCTGGTGATGCGCGCCTTTAGTCCCAGCTACTCAGAAGGTTGAGGCAGGGAGATCGCTTGACCGCAGGAGGTTGAGACTGTGATTGCACCACTGCATTCCAGTCTGGGTAACAGAGTGAGACCCTGTCTCAAAAAAAAAAAAAAAAAAAAAAAAAAAAAAAAAAAAAAAAAAAAAAAACAAAAAAAAAAAAAAAAAAAAAAAAAAAAAAAAAAAAAAAAAAAAAAAATTAAAAAATCTGAAATAATAAATATTTGTTGAATGAATGAATGAAGGAATGAATTAAAGGATGAATTGATAAAATAAATAAAAATTGGGTTCTGGAAAATTTTAAGCAGAGATGTTGTAGAGGGTATTCCCATGTTGATGGAATGTTATCTTCACAATCTCCTAAGGTTCCTTTCAAATTAATACTACAGTTATTATACTTTCTTAATTAGAAGACTGACTTTCAAAATATGTTCTGTTTCCTGTCAATAAATAATTTGGTCAGTAACTTTTGTAAGATGTCTTATTGTTTACATAGTAAACATTTAACATTTTATTTGAGTCCTTTAACAATCCAATGTGGAAAATATTATTATACTGATTTTATATATGAGTAAAATGAGACTGAGAGAATTAGGTAGCTTGTTCAGGGTTGCACAGAAAGTTGTGAATGTAGGGTTTGAATCTTGGCCTCTGAATACTCTGTTTAATACAATACAAAGTAATTATTCTTTGAAGCCTTCGAATTCTGCAGTGGGAGCAAGAAAAAGACAGATTATGGGCTGTTCCTCCCTCCCACAACCCACAAACAACTAAAATAACTCCACTTTTACCCTTTTCTATGTAAAATAGGCAGTATGGCAAACCAGGAGTGATATAGATAATACAGTTCTCTATGTGGTAGTATTTATCTTGATCTGTACCTGAATGCGAGAGAGGGTTGAAGAAATATGGTGGAAGGATACAGGGTAAGACAGAACTACTGGTAGGGCCCATAACCCATCTGTATCTATGTTTGTTTGAGTTTTGCTAAAGGAATGAAGATGCCATAGTTATTTATGAGATATATCTAAATGCAATGGTGACATACTACATGATGTCTAGAGTATGAGGATTCATTCTCTGTCTCCATGAGTGGATCTAACCTTAATGGCTGAGATCATCTTAGTCAGCCTGCCTGTTTTACACACATGCTCCTCTATGCTGTGTCTGGCATCTCCTCCTTAGTGTGAAGGTGCCTCTCTGGACAATGTGTCAGGGAAACAGTAATGTTGGTTGTTTGAGTTAGCACAAACTGTGTTTGTGTTTGACACACACCCAGATGATAAGAGAGAGAGAGAGAGAAAAAAAACCACAATTATGTGATAGGAACCAAATAAGGAAAATAGTATTTTCTTTCCTTGGTCATTTATGATTAATTATTTCAAAATTTACATTTAGGGATCAAGGTAGATATGCTTGTAGGTATAGTCTTCTGTAGCTTAGAAAAATAACAGTCTCTTCTGACCGAAAAAAATTGACTAAACAAATACTTTTTCATGGGAAATTCTACAAATGGTTCCCAATGTTTTTCAAAGGCACTGTTGAAAACCAATTACTTATTATAGTTACTCAACTAATATGTCTGAAAAGTTTGGTTATAGAACGTAAATAGTATCATTGTAGTTCACTGTTAAAGACTGGAAGCATTGCTCCCTGTTACTTTATTAGGGTTGTTACTAAAAGAAGTAAAAGTAGGATATGCATTACATCAAATAGTACAAGCATATTATGATTGGGCTTGGTGCAAATACTGAATTAAAATGCAAATTTATTACAACACTGCTACTAAGTGCCACTGAGGGCCTGGTTTCATTTTTAGTTTTGATTGCAAGCGTAAATCTTCGGAGGAGTGCACAGGAACACAAAAGTCATGGTTTCTTTCACTGCATGATAGATCTTTGAAGATCAAATAGTGTAGGTTATTCTTGAGGTAACTTTAGCAGTGCTGTTATCACCAAAGGGTCAGGATGGATTTAACAGCATTCCCATAGAATTAGTGTTCTATCTTAAAGGCCAGTTCTGTCTCCTAGTTTGTCCATTTCTATCATAAGGGCCTAAAGTATATGTAAGTACTTTGATTGCTTATTCCATACATGTCCTTTTCTACAGAATACTTTGTTTTTTTGTTTTTTGTTTTTTTGGAATAGCAATTCATAATTACTACTGTTTTCTGTTTTAGGCAATCACAGAAGGACTAGAGTGGTTTTACAAGAGCTGTGGCTGTAAACTTTGCATATTTGCTTATAAATGAGTTTTTCTTGAATTTCTACTTACAAATTTACAGCAATTGTTTTATCTGGTGGAACTTAAAAAAAACTAGAAATGCTTAGAGTTTAATCATCTGCCACTTTTCAACTCTGATAAAATTTTTAATAGCAAAGTTCACATACCTAGGGATTTTTACTGTCTGTTTAGAAAAAAGTATCAAAACAGTAACTATCAATGTTTAGATTTTATAGATTTTTAAAAATATAAATTGTTATCTCCATAACAGTTAAACGAATGCTATATTGATCTAGAGACTGACTTGTAAAAAAGATTGACACAACAGATGTTTTTCACTTTCCTCTTTTAATGAAATAATGTTTGCCAGTATTTTCTATATATGTCTATGTAATTGTACAACCTCAGAGTAATATCTAGAATCATAGAATCTCCAAAAATTAGAGCTGGAGGTGCTTTGTATATTATGTAATCCAACTTCCTACTTTTCATATTGGGATCTCAATATCCATAAAAGAAAAGTCACTGCTCTGAATTATATAGTAAATTACTAAGGTGGAAACTTAATATTCTCCCAAAATAGCATGTTTAGTCCATTTTACATAGTCTCTTGATTGTCTTGTTATCAATAGTGGGTAATTATTGTAGAACCCATGGACTCTTTTTGCTAACAACAAATGCATACAGCAGCTAGTTTTATAAATATGTATATACATTATAATACAGCAGCACCCATAGTTTTTTTTTAATTATACCACTTTGCATGAATGTAGACATTTCAAAGCTCTCCTTTGTACTCTCTGTTATCAACATCTTTTACTTCTTTTGAAGTCTGTGTGATATACATAAAAGCAATTAAAACCTCTCCCCACTTGGGGTTAGAGACACAAGGTCTTCTTAATTAAAACTCAAACAAAAGCTACTGGCAAGAATTCCTACTATATGATTAAGGTCTAAAGTATTATGATACATTAGAATCATTGTTAACTGTTGGGATTAAAAGAAATCAATATGTTGGGAAAGAAATTAGTTGAATCTAATTAGTGAAATAAATGTTTACATAAAAGAAAACACTGAAGTTTAATAACAGGTTCTGATTATAAACATAATACTGGCTAAAAATGTTCTTTGTTATTATTACATTGACCACATAATCATATTTTATATTCACTGAAAAAGAATCTGAAACTTATTGTTTGTAGTTAATTATTATAATTAAAAGTATAAAACTAAAAATCATACCTGGTTTCAAAAATTTCAATTATAAAATGTTCTTATATGTGAAAATAGTCACCAATTATAAAATATTTCTATTGATTTTATTTTTGAAAGGCTAATTTTAGCAATAGCTACAGCCTAGAGTAGGGAAAGGAGGCAAAATTGGTTTAAAGTAAAATGATCCAAAGTATTCTTACACAATTATGATTACATTAAATATGTACTAGTCTATTTGGTGATATATCAAAACAAAAAAGAATATGTTTTGATATAATACAAATACAAGACATTTTACTTTTTTCTTCCTGATTGCTATGATGAAAATAAACATAGCTAACATGGAGAAGAAAAACTGTTACTAATTGAAGCCCAGATTTTAAGTAAAATGAAGGTCATTAGCAATTTCCTGGAAGCCATTCAGATTGCTTACCAGGAAATGGTGGCTAGCAGGACATCTGTAATCGCCCTGTGTGGAATTAGTGAAAACATACTGGAGCTTAAATGATGTGTGTTAGATTTAGGCTGAGGGGGGAACCTTTCTCTATTAAAGTAGCTAGTATTATTTGAATACAAACAATTTTGTTTCAGTATTAATGTACAAACCCAGAATTGAAAACAGCCATTAACATCTATATCTACATCTATACATCCATACATTAATACACACTTATAGATTGCATTATGACTCTTAGTAGAACAAGAGATGACAGGGTAATGTCAGAATAATACGAATCTGAGAGTGAAATGTGTTTAGGTAAATTAAAGGAACTTCTATAACTTAGAATGCTGATTTCATAACATTTTGGATGGTAAATTTAGTCCCATTTTTGTAGCATTTTCTTATCTCAATAAAGAAATGAGAAAAGTTGAGTGTCAAATGAAAATGCCTCCAAGGACATAAACCTAAGTCTGATTTACTCTGCATTGTGGTGGGAGAAATGGGGTCACTGATTTAGAGACTTTTAGCCCAGCATCTCTATATTACCTGAATGATTGGTTGGTTTAAAGAGGATTAACATCTCTGGAACTATTAAAAATATCAGAGAAAAACTGAGGAGAGTATTCTGTGCATCAATTTGTATAGTAAATTATATATACATAGAAAATTACTGGAAGGGTATTTAGTAAACTGTTAACAGAGATTGTGCAGTAGGAAATGAATGGTATAGGGTGAGGCTGATTTTTAAATTTTGTGCTGTGTAATTTGTACTATAGGACTTTTTAAAATGATGTGTTGTGCATTGCTTTTTGAATAAAAAATACTATTTTTAAAAAGACTGAATAATAAAGGTGAAAGGGATTAGTTTTCTTATTTGTACAAAAGAAAATAGATGGTACTACCTACTTAGCTTCTGAATTTTATTGAGAGTGTTAGAGAGAAAATATGTACTTTATAGGGTAGCATGAAGTAGGGAATCAATAAATGCTACAGTAGGCAAGAACACGTCATATTTTAGTACTTGAAACTGAAAATATTTAATAGAATAACTAGAACTGAAGTGCTTAAATTTATACTCTTACATTTTTTACACTCATTACATTTACACTCTTACATTTACACTCTTACATTTTTATTGAGGACCCCAAAAAGATTGGTTTGTGTTTGTATTTATTCTGTAGAAATTAAACAAGAGAAATTTTTAAAGTACCTACTAATTCATTTAGAAGTTATGATATTAAACCTTGTACATAGGGCCAAGTACAGTGGCTCAGACCTGTAATCCCAGCACTTTGGGAAGCCAAAGCAAGAGGAATGCTTGAGGATAGGAGTTCAAGACCAGCCTGGGCATATAGCAAGACCCCATCTCTACAAAAAATTTTAAAAGTTAGCTGGGTGTGGTGACATGTGCCTGTAGTCTTAGCTACTGGAGAAGCTGAGGCAGGCGGATCGTTTTAGCCCAGGGGTTCAGGGCTACAGTGAGCTATCATGGTACCACTACATAGTAACATGAAACAAATTTTTATGAAAAATAGCTGTAACCAAATAGCTAAACAAAAACAAATTAGTGAGAAGAGTGACATTGGTTTACATTTTTCAGATCTCTTTGATGTATAGGTTAATAGATGTTGGACTCTTATATCTGTTTTTGCATTTAGTCAACTTTGATAAATTATTGATTGAAGTATATGAAGACAATCTGACCTCATTTTGATATGGAGTTAAAGAGAGGAAGATTTTACAACCTTTTCATGTAATTGTGAATATTCTTCTTTGATACTTTGCCAAATTTTACAAATGGCAGTTTCTTAAAAGTTAGGTCCAGTAGAGGATCTGAAACCCTGTCAATGAACTTTTCATACTTTTATGTTAAAATCTATTGGTTTAACCTTAACTTCCAATGAATCTTTTGCTCCATGCATGATTTTGTAACATCGTGTGTAACACTTTTCCTTATGTTGACACATTTCATTATGTAATATCAGAAAATTGCATTCATTAATATCACCACAAATCTCATCAGAAAAGTCTTTAAAAGTATTTGGAAACTGTCATGCTCTTGATGGCAGATAGAAGTTTTCCAAAACTGTCATTTTTCCTTGAATGAATTATTTTAACCAATACTATCAGTTACTTTTCTTGAAGTGACAAGCCTCACTTGCCAAATATTGAGATCTGAATAATAATATTTTCTTAGTTGTTCTTTCAAATGAAAGTGTTGCTCTATAAAAATAGCTTTGATAAAATTCAGCTTCCAGTGCCAATAAAAGCACAAGTGGCGGTTTTCCTTGAAGCAACTGTTATACTTATGTGTGTAAGAGAAGTGCTTCTCATTTCATCACACAGACTATTAAAAGTATATGTACTTAAAAGTCACCATTTAATAAAAGTAATTTTTATTGGTTTCATCAAGGAACATTCTTAAGTGACATTAGATTTTTTTGTTTGTATTTACTTGTTTTATTACAAGTGTGTGATGGTGAAGAATACAATGGCTACAAAGATTGGTTCCTTTGATTCATGCTAAGAAACCAGCAGTTTTACTCACTATTTCATTTGCATAATCAATGCAAATGTCATCACTGTAACATGCAAATAATGCCTTAGCATTACTATAAAAACTATGAAAATTATTTCAGGGACACCTTGAATAGTTTTCTGGGACGCCCAGGATCTAAGAACCACATTTTGAGAACTGCTGGACTAGAGCCTTAGATTAGCACATAATTACTTTGACAATAAGTTAATTGCTCAGTAATAACTACAAAGCAACTTAGTCACATTTAAGACTTCAAAGATTCTATGAAACCCTGAATGAAGTTAATGGCTTCAAGAAGTTAGTTGCTTTCTTCCCCTGGATCTGCAACTGTGACATAATAAACATGAACTGTGGAGTTGATCACATGTGTGTTTGATTTTTGATAGATATAAATTGATCTGTTTATTTAACCTATTTTACTCTCAACTTTCTAACCTGAAATGTGGTTTACAAAAAAAAAACAACCCATGCGTTTCAGGATTAATGTGAAGATGAGACGGGTAGTTGTAAAGTGACTGACGAGATGGATTCTTGGTCAATAGTTTTCCAGTAGGAAAAGGAACAAGAGTATTTGGATATGTGCCACCAATAGGGACCTGGAACTGTCATTACCTCTTGTATCACAAATTATCTCATGGGAAACAATTAAACATGTATAATACTGTGAGGAAGTCCCAGAAATTGGTATAATCATAAATGTCAAGTTTACAGCATAGTTCGTGTCACCAACGTTTGCTCAACCAAAAATGATATTCAATTTATTGATAATTAAAATATTTTTTGAATAATCTAGGCCTGGTAAATAATAGCCTATTCAGCTTCATTCCCATCTTATAACAGGTAGTTTAGCTATTATATGCCTCCCAACCCCTTGCAGTATTATTAAATCATCAGGTTTAGGTACAGACCAAATTATTTTACCTAAAATGTTATTTTCTATATAATTTTGCCTCTGGTATTTTATTATAGTGGTAGCTAAAACTTAGAGGGCTTCTTGTTAAAATGGATTATTCACATGTAATACTGCTGATCACACAGTTAATATGGATATTTTTAGTGTAACTGTGATAGTGAGATTTTAATATATATACACATTTATTTTAAAAGTTATAATGAGATTTTTATAATATGAGTTAGTAAACACAAAATTATGAAAAACATTTTAAAAGGTTATGCTATTATTAATTTGCTTTATTTCACTTTAGCCTTTTTTGTTTGAATAAACATATGTAGTTTTAAAATAGATATTTGTGATAATATTTATATATAGCTGATTTTTTAAAGAAAAATGCATGGGATTGTGATTAATCTCCTTGCTATTTATAGGCCCAGGAATGCTCTGTGCCTAGCACCCTAGGTGCTAGGATGTGCTCTGGGTATTTCTTTAGTTTAGAGTCTGCTCTTAACCAAAGTCTCAAGGGATAGCTATGTTGCATTAGGAACTGGCCCATAGTACTAGACCTTCCACACACTTAGTATTTAAAAATTCTTTTATCTGAATTTTTAAAAATTACTGGGCTAACCACTTAATAAAATATGTGCATTTTCATCCAAATGGTATTTTTATGAATAAGGGCCTTGAAATAAGCATAAATTGCACATTATTCTCTACATTTTTAAATGTGTTGCTACTGTTAGTAATTACTACTGAGTGCATATTTAATGCACTGAGGAAATTTGATGCAATTATTCCGTTTACTTGTGATTCCCTTTCAATCCAAATGTCTGCATTAAAATACTGAAAAAGAAAACTACAGAGAATTTAGGTCATTTTAAAAATGCGCTCATTTGTGTACTCTGCTAGTAAACTTCTACTGCACTAACCAAGATAAAATTAGAATGGGCCTAACATAGTAAACGATAGGGTTCCAAAATTAAGGTGATTTTAAATAAAATTACCTTTTAAATATAACCTTAAAAAGGCTGAGTCAATTGCAAGGCAACTTCCTTATGGAAGTCAGTAAGACATGAATATAACTGAGCTCAAAATTTAACTAGTTTAACTTCAGACAAATTATTTTTCCTCAAGCCTCTTTTCAGCACTTAGGATTTGATTATACCTGGAAATGGACTGAAGAGACACAAGTTGGTAGCTCTTAGAAAGTCTATACAAAATGATAGAAATAACCAAGTAAAGGTCTAAGACTCTCTCTTCCATGAGTGCCTAGCACTTTTTTAAACCTCAGAGGATTTGGGTACTGAAAAAGATCTCTAATGCTGAAAGGGTCTGAAAATAAGAAGAGTGCAAGAGGGGTACAGCTTTTGTAAACCTACTTTTTATTTTCTCCTTTGATCATAAACTAGTAAGAAAAGTACATGTTTCATGGAAATGGTCCAATATCATTAAAATGGTTTGGCCAGGGAATAGAGTAAGGTAGAAAAACCGAAGTATTAAATGAAAGGAGGAACTCCGCATCCATTTTGTTTGGTAGATATCATCAGTGTTAGTTTCCTTTCAAGTTAATGTGTGACTATTTTTATACGTGTTTTAATAATATTCTTAAATACCTCTCCATGAAAGAGGGGAGATTTAAAATGAGATATTTTCCATAGCTTTAAAATATGTTTTTTCATATAATAGTAATGAGAAACTTGTGTTCTTATGCTTAAAGCAAAGAGTTACATTCCTATTAACATTTGTTTAACTAGGCTTCCATCACAACAGGTGCACAATTATTTTTATGAGTAAAATATTATCAGCCTTCAAAATTAGCCAGGGCAAAATGAAAGTTGTCTGATTAAATAATCAGAGCTGATACTTAAAATACATTTGATTTCCACAGGAATTTTAAAATGTTAAGTTCTAATCTCTTATTCTAATATGCAGAGAGAGTTGCAATTGTTTGTAGTATGTAAGTAGTAGCTTGTATTGTAACTAGTTTGATATATTTCATATAATTCAATTGATATTATGAGACAAACTACTAGGTTATTACTTCTAGTCTAACATTTTAATCTAGCAATAAAGTGGTAGCATGCTCCACATTAAATGAGTGAAAAAAGTGGCCCTTTCCATTTGAAGACTATTACATTTTCAATTTAAAAAGGCACATCAATTTAGAAAATTAAAATCCAGTCTTGCTTATTTACATTTAATTTGTGGGGGTTAAAAATAATAAAAATATGTAATTTATTCCATAAAATGTATATAGGTCATATGTACTGAATATATTGATGAACAATAAGAAATCCTTAATGGTAAGAAGCGAACATAAAATCAACACCCGCTAACCCCCTACTGAAGTGAACAGGAAACTTACCTAGGAGGTGACTTCACCATGTTTTAGAAGTGCTACAGCAGTACAGCTGTTATAAACCAATTACAGGTAGGTAACTGTTTGTTTTCGTAGCTGAATCTGTTTGTCAATCATGGGAATGCAATGAATCAGGAGAGGGGATCTCAAATACAAACCACAGAGTAAGGCAGAGCATCTGGAATGGGTCCAAGCCACAAGGATTAGGGCAGGAGTATAGATGGAATTGAAACTGTACATATGCGCATGGCTCCTGTCTTTGACTATACTCTTCAAATAGACTCAAAAGCAGAGATTATTAGAAATAAAATGTTAGCTTTCTATTGGAAACAGTCTGATTTTAAGGTTGGCTAGAAACTATATGGTTACTTACAGGAGTGTGATTGTAAAACAAATCTGTACATCTTTACGACTGTTAAGACATTTTTAATATTGGCTCATAATCATCATTTTTAAATGAAAATGTTAATTTATTTTTTATTTTAGAAGTACATTGAGATATACATCTGACCATATTATAAATAGGTAGGTTTTTACTACTGTGATAGTCATCGACAGCAATTTCTAACTACATAACTCTTTATAAAGAAACTTTAGTTTTATCTGGACCCAGGAACACATTTTTACTCAAGTTAGTAAAATCACCTCTACTGTTCAAACACGTATCTGTTGTGCTCAGGTTGCAGGATATCAAGAGACAGTTAAGTATACAAAGAGTGCTTTATATAAGTCTATAGGGCTAGAAATTTTTCTAGTCTAATATGTGGGAAAATCTACTGAGACCCTGAAGTTTACGTTGGTAACATCAAGGGAGCATAAATAGAAGTTTATTAAAAAAGCTAAAGAAAATGAAATGGGCACGACCATGCTGTGGTTTTGCTTAAATACAGGCTTTCACATCCATTGAGCATTCTGGATTTCTTGTTAACTGGTTACTGAAAGGAGCTCTTTTATTTTTCCAATCACAGTTTTGTGCCAGTAGGCATTTGCCTCAAAGCACGATGGCTGTTCTCTAACCCTTACAGTTGACTGTGCATTTCTCAGCCATGGCTATCATGGTTTACTGTTGCCCTCCCAGATGGATGTTGAGAAGCATTTTACTGGAATACTTGTTACTTTCCCAAGTCTCTTTCTGTATACTATTCAGTTTTCATGTTAGGAAGAAGAAGGGGGGAATCACCACTATCTGACATGGCTCTCTGTTCCTGGGCCATTTTTTGAGTATTTACAAAGACTCATTTGTGATGAAATTATAATTAATAATGAAGAAAAAAATGAATAAGAGGTGATGATTGAATGAGATGACATGAAATACTAGAGGAAAGAGTTATGATTTTTTTTTTTAGTCTAAAAAGAAGAATTTGCTTAAGACTGCAGGAAGGGCTCTGAGGAGATTCTCTGTATTATATTTCATAAAAAAAACTGGAAGTAGGACCACAAAAAATGCCCTTTCCCCTCTCCTCATGAACTGATTCTTATTGTGGTTGACACTAAGAAAAGCTTTTTGGTTGGAACATTAATGTCAGAACCAGGAAGGGCTCTTGAGAATTCATCTCATCCATCCCTCTTTTCAAGAAGGAATGCATTTGTAGAATCTCAGTCACTCCACAAATCTTTTTAAACTGCTTATTATTTGCCCATCATTGTATTAGGTTATGTGGGGTTTATGTAATTTCATATTTTCTACTGTTCAGACATGAGAAATTCCTATTTTTAAAGGCCTACCAAGAAGTAAGAGAGAAAGTGCTGAAAAAAAGAAGGACTAACATTTTTGGGGCAAATACTTTGTATCACAGTGATTTTGTGTATTTTATCTCACTTAGTCCTCAAACCAATGCCATGAGATGGGCATCATTGTCCTCCATTTCCAAAAGAGTGAACAGAGGCTCAGAAAAATGAAATAATTTTGTTCAAGACAGCAAAATAGTGGCCAAACCAGGATTTGAATGGACTATATGATGCTAAATCTCATGCCCTTGTCACCAAGGCATACTAACATCTATTCCAGACATTATTGGAACACATTTCCTCATGCACTTTTCAAATCTTTCGTACTACTCTTTGACCTAAACAAACAGAAAAACAAAACCAAAATCAAACAACAAAAACAGTGATCATCCTCTATATGAGAACGTCATACTCTTAACTGTGAAATTTATTCTTTTTTTGAGAATTGTGGGACTAGAATTACAGAAAAAGTCTATAATTTTTCTTTTCAAATTTCCCCTGCAAATTTTCCCTTTTAATTTAAAGTTTTCAGGTTTGAAGATCTTCTCCTTTAGTGGGGCATGGTTTTTCTAATTTGCTGTCAAGGATTATTTCATATTATTCTGGCTTTCTAGGATAATGTGATCTACAATTCAACAGTGAATCATCTCTGGCTATTAGGCAGTTGACAAGATGCCTGAATATGTCATGAGAGTAATTATAGAATGTAAGCTTTGGAAACTGGATGCTGGCTAGACTTTTGGGATTCTTACATTGTTAGCATAGTGGCATATGTATTTCTGTGTTTACTGCAAAAACTTATGAATCATTAATAGAACTTTAATAACAAATTGTGATGTGGTTAACTATTAAATTAAAACTATGAGAAATAGTTAAAGGAAGATTGTCATCTCTCTTACAATGACTCCTTACTACTATTCCCATAGCCTTTATCTCACCCTGAAACCTATTAATTGCTTGATTGTCTTGATATCTTTCTATTTGTACCATAATTTTCTGGTATTCCTGAAGATATTTTAGGAAGTCAGCTTTGTTCTCTTTTTCTCATCATGATGATGAAATAGCTGGTACTCATGAAATGACAAGTGTTTTGAATTTGGGAATATATAGAGAACATTATTATTTTGAGGATTAAGTCATCAAATTACCTTAAACAGCTTCTACTTAAAAAGTTCCAGGCCAGGTGCGATGGGTCATGCCTGTAATCCCAGCACTTTGGGAGGCCAAGGCAGATGGATCATGAGATCAGGAGTTCGAGACCAGCCGGACCAACATGGTAAAACCCCATCTCTAGTAAAAATACAAAAATTAGCCGGGAGTGGTGGTGCATGCCTGTCATCCCAGCTGCTTGAGAGGCTGAGGCAGGAGAATCGCTTGAACCCGGGGGGCAGAGGTTGCAGTGAGCCAAGATGGCGCCACTTCCCTCCTGCCTGGGCAAAAGAGCAAAACTCAGTCTCAAACAAACAAACAAACAAACAAACAAACAAACAAAAAAAATGGTTCCAGTGCTTGAGGGGAAAGCCAAGATAAATCAGACCCATGAGTATACTTAAAACCATAGGTTAGACAGATACTTTAGGTATGGCTAAAGTCATGAATGGGGATGTGAATATGGCATCTCCTTATAGAGAAATAGAGTTTAGACAATTAACACTGGCAGCATAGGAGCAGGGAGTAATGGTTATTTTAGTAGTTGAGTCATTTTAAGGGATCAGAGAGGTCCAAGAATATAAGGAGAATGAAGAACATAAAGGCAGGTCCCCAAGCACCTGTGTAGTAGAGAGCAAGGGTCAAAAAGTAAGCTCTGCTAAAAATGAGTCAGCATATAAGATGCAGAAAGACTAAATAGTAGGTACCCAGTAATTCAGCACTGACAGAAGAAGAGAAATGGGTCACAACAAATAGTACTTGAGAGTGTTGTGACCTTTGATTCTAGAGTGAGATTGTCCTGTCCTAGCTATCTGCTTAGTATAGTTATAGACCAATGTTTATGGCTAGATAGAAGAAAAAATTTTCTAGACTATTCTAAACCTGTGTTGCCCAGTACTGAAGCTATTAGCCACATGTGGCTACTTAATCAATTCAAATCAAATTAACTAAAATTAACATCAGTTCCTCAGTAACATTGGCTGCATTTTAAGGCTTACTCAACATATCTGGTTAGTGGCTGTCATATTAGGCAGCAAAGATGTAGAACATTTCCATTATCATAAGAAAGCTCTGTTGGACAGTGTTCTTCTATATTGTAATAGCCATAAAAGGCTAAGTCTTTTGGGGAGTTATAATGCTATCAAAATGTAGAATCTACAGGTATCTATAACAAGACATTTCTATGATACCATACTTTAAAGAAGCCAAGAAATAATATTATGTCAAATTTAGTGAGCTTTCTGAAAACAAGATTTTGATGGAAGAATTCTATTAAATGAAGTTAGTTTTGAAACTGGTGTTCATAATTTTTTTTTACTTGTTTGTATATTGTTGCAAGAAATAAAGACTTTTTTCTTCACTGGGGAAGATGTATTAAAATCCTGTGGGAATGGATCATAACTTATATACAGAACTGCTGAAATTATATTAAAATCTGTATTTCTCACATGTATACTGTGTGCTTGGTGAAGCATATCAGCTTTTGTGGGTTACTTGAAATTTTCTCATATCCACTGATGGCTAATGGGAAAGTTGATTCTTCTATCTTTCCTTCATCAAACTGTCAACAAGGCAGCTTCCTGTTTTGAGTGCTATTTTTCATTGTATTTAATACTCATGTTTTTATGAATGCATTCTTCATTGAGTTTAATACAGATTTTGAGTGTTTAGGTGTCAGAGAGATGCAAAAATATATACAGGGAAAGACAGGGTGAGACAGACAGAGAGGTTTAGACATACTAAGGAAAATACTAAAGAAGAAGCAAAATACTAGTCTTATCCTTTCAAAGTAAATAAAACTCTAAGAGAAAAAGAGAGAACTATTTGCATTTCTAATTTAGTATCTAATATTTTCCCTGATATACTAAACGTATGCCAGCTAGACTTTCTGGACATAAAATTGAGACACTTTTAGCACTCTGACACCTTCCTAGTATCCAGCTGCATGTGTCACCCTAGAGTCATCTATCCTAGATTTGAGGTCCAGGAATCAAACTAATCAAAGGTACAAAAGTTCAGGATTAAGATGAGAGGGAGATTTTAACAAAGATGACCTCAAGGTCTCCTGAGAGTCACCACTGTTAGGTTTTGTGGCTTCTGCAGGGAAAACTAAAAATTCTCTTTGTTCAGAGTACTGCTTTTTGGCTTTGGCATGAAGGTACTTGAACAGACAGACCTGGCCTTGAACATCATGGAACCAAAATCCATGTGATAGACATAGCTTGTGAGATTCAAACTTGCTCAAAATTAAATAAGCAATTTGCAGAAGAGGATGTCTGAACAATGGGGAAATGCAAATTAAAGAAAAAATAAGATACCATTTTTCATCTATCAGATTGGAAAATAAGTGTGTGGAGCTGGGATTCTCATAAACTCCTTGTGAGAGTCTAAGTTTATACATCTGCTTTGAGAAAAGTTTAGCTATATCTAGTGAAGTTGAAGATGCACATACTCTTCGAATTAGCAATCCAACTTTTATAGTTATATATTTATATCCTAAAGAAACTCTTGCACATATACAAGAATGTTCACTATAGCATTGTTTATAATAGCAGTCAAAATAAAGAAGCAGTCAAATAAACAAGAGCTATGCATATCAACATGTGAATTTAAAAACATGATATTAAATGAAAGACACAAAATTATATATCTAGTATGTGATAAAGTATATAAACTGCAAACATGTAAAAATAATACCATGGATATTTTCTTATAAATTCATATGTAGTAATAGTATAAAAACATGTATTGAATTGATAAACACTAAATTTAGTGGATTAAATGTTAAAAAAAATAAAAGCAAGCCCTGCCTCAGAGGCACAGGAGACAGCTGGATAAATGTGATTTGTCATCATCTTCTGGTATTAGAGCTACCAGCTTTTCTCAGACTATCCATGCTACTCTTTGTTTCACCAAGAGAAGTTTTCTAACTTGCCTAGGCCTCATATCTGTTTATAGTGTATCTGCTGGCCTTTTTCTGACTTCTTGTCACAGGATGGGTGAGGGTACCAAAGTCTTCAGTCAACTGGAGGAGGTTCTTTTTTTATTTTCTACTGTACATTTCTACCTGAAAATTGTAAACTTTTAATATGTCTAAAAGGGAATTCCTGATTTTCTTTCCCAAATCTACCACACCTAAAATCTTTCTCATCTCGGTAATGGCAACTTTGTGCTAGCTGCTCAGGTAAAAAACCTGGAAATCAACTATGATTTTTCACTGTAGTACATATTTTCCATTTGCTCCTCTCTTAATCTTTCTAAACTTGCTCTGTGCTCTGGGAGTTCAACTTTTGTGGACCAAGTTAGTGATTTCCCTTGCTCTTTGACTTCCAGTTGGGTTCAACCATTGTGAGACACTGTGGAGAACAGGAGAAAAGTGGCATCAGTGTCTTCTCCCTGGTCTTAGCTCTTTTCTTGCCAGATTGCTATAGACTGGTTGTAACCCTTTCATGATCCTCTTCATACAACTCCATTCTCCAGGTTCCAGGAACCGTTCTCTCACCTTACCCTTTAAGCCTGGGTATAATGACAGCTTCATCCTATAACTATCTCCTGGATACAGCACTATCCCTTTTTGTTTTCCTTAAATCTTGCCCCATATTTTTGTAAAATTAGAAGCTCTTCCACTTACTCAACTGTTTTCTTCTATAGCATTTACTATCGCTTACTATCCCTTTAATTGGTCATTTCTTGTATTTATTGTCTGAGTTCTTCCACTAGAAAGTAAGTTGCATGAAAACAGAGTATGTGTCGGTTCACTGCCTGACCCAGGTAAATTATATTTATTGAATGATTGGTTAAATGTAGTGAGTTCGAGAGATGCCCCAGAAACCTGTGAGTGCAAGAGAAGGCTGACTTCTCTCCACCTATATGGAACCGCTCCTGAATGGAAATTCTAGTTAGCTTATACTGCAAGACCACAAGATTCATCTGCTACCATCAATTTTAGAATATGTACATCACCCTCAGAGAAATTTCGTACCCTTTAGCGGTCACTCCCCATTTCATCACAACTCCCCAACCCTAAACAACCACTAATCTACTTTCTATCTCCATAGATTTGCCTATTCTGGACATTTCATATGAATGGAATTATATATGTGGTCTTTTGTGACTGGCTTCTTTAACCTAGCACAATGTTTTCCAGGCTCATCCATGTTGTAGCATGTATCAGTACCTCATTCCTTTTTATTACCACATGATATTACACTCTATGGCTATATGCCACATTTTATTCATCCATTCATCAGTTGATGAACATAGGTTGTTTCTGTTTTGTTTTTCTATTATGAATGGTGCTGCTATGAACATTTGTGTATAAAATTTTGTGTGGATATGTTTTTATTCCTGTTGGGTATAAATACCTAGAGATGGAATTGCTGGGTCATCTAGTAACTCTGTTTAACCTTTGGAGGAACTGATAGACTGATTCCAAAGCAGCTATACCATTTTACACTCCGACCAGTAGTGTATGTGGGTGTCACTTTCTCCACTTACTGTCTTACTAACAATATTGGAAACACATTTCATAGCAATTCTATTGAATAGATACTATAAATCTTATTTTTATATATGGAGAAACTAAGGCTCAGAAAAAGCAATAATAATTTGTCCCAAACTGAAAAGCCTAGTAAGTATTGGAGCTACTCTTCCAACTCAGTTCTAATTTAAAACTCACATTTTTCATTTATTCAAAAATGTATTTATTTTTTCCAGAAAAAAAATACATGTATATATAATTTTTTCTTTTTTTTCTTTTTTTTTTTGAGGCAGAGTCTCACACTGTCACACAGGTTGGAGTGCAGCATTAGGAGATTAGCTCACTACCGCCTCCGCCTTCCAGGCTGAAATGATTCTTGTATCTTGGCCCCCCGAGTAGCTGGAGACAGACACTCATCACCACGCCCAGCTAATTTGTATATTTTTGTAGAGATGGGGTTTTGCCATGTTGTCCAGTCTAGTCTCCAACTCCTGTGCTCAAGTGATCCTCCCATTTTCGTCTCCCAAAGTGCTGGGATTACAGGTGTGAGCCACGCTGCCAGGCCCAGAAATATTTTTGAGGATCATTTACATTTCACACATATTTGAGTGTCTAGTATGTCTTAGAATTGGGGAACCAGTTAACTCAGTTTGCATGGAGCTCAGTCAGACTAGTAACTCGGAATTACTTACATATAGCACAGCAGTTCTCATACCTTTAGGTTGTTTTTAATAGTCTTAAAAGCTAACGAAGACTCCCGAAGAGCTTTCATTTTTATAGCTTTTGTCCACTTATATTCTAGTATTAGAAATTAAAACTGAGAAAAATTTAAAATACTAACTTGTTTAAAATAACAATAAACTTGCTGCCAAAACATACTTTAAAAAAAATAATTTCATGAGAAGATTGGCATTGTGTTACAATTTCATACATTTTAAAAATCTCAGGCTTAAAAGGAGATGAATTCCCATGTATGCTTCTGCATTCAGTCTGTTGCAGTATGTTGTTCTGGTTGAAGTGCATGAAGCCCACACATATATGTATTTAGAAAATGAAATATTTTAATAGCTTTTTGAGATATTTGCGGACATTCTTCCATACTACATCAAAATTTACAAGTAGTATAAAGGTTAATGATGATGTAGAATCTGAAATATAATGCATCTTCATATTTTATTATATGATATTAAAATCCATTGATCTGACTTGCAATTTGAATGGTTCTTTTACCACTGCATGATTTTGTAAGATGTTTTTATTGGTCATTTGGAAGATGTTAGATCTCTGAGTTATATAGAACTTCCAGATGTTGACATATTTCATGAAACAATGTAAAAACATAATATCCATTAATACCATATTTGCTAATCTGAAAGCTCAGATTCTATCACTGACAAACAAATACAATTAGTTGTTTTCCTTCTAGTGAAAAGCTCACTTTGTTTCATTTTTGGGAAAATATCTGTTAAAAATTCAAATCTAAATAACCGCTCTTTGTCTGTCAGTCATTTTTTCAGGTAAAAATAGTGTTCTATTTTTTAAAAAAGCAGTCAACTCTGATTTCAAAGACTAGTACAGTTGAGTGCCACTGCCTTAATTTGTGCGAAAGCACCAGTAATTTCACTCACCATTGCTTTTGCACCATTAGAGAAAATATCAATACAGTGAAAAAGACAGAAAAGATTATAGTATTATTAGAAAAATAGTTTTATGCATACAATTTAGGTGTATGACTATATTATATTCATACCCTGATAGTGTCCCAAATGCTTTTTGGAGTACATGAGAGTTGAAGGCATGAAATTCAAATGATAGACGTGTATGTAATACTGATGAAGGAAATAGGCATTCTCTTCCACAGAATCAAATGTTTATTTTTAAAAAGTCTACACAGTTATTCAAAACATCAAATAGAAGGAAATTAATTTCTTTAAATATCTTCTTTCTTCAAATTCTATTTCCTTAACTTTCTTTAAGTGACCTTTAGTAGAAATAATCCTTTTATGTTGGGAAGAAATAATTAGTTAGCCTTGAGCAAGAAATATTTTCTTCTTAATAATTTCAAAAATTGTAAATTAGTGTTTATTAATGTAGACTATTATACAATATCAATATAGAAGGATATAAAGAATAAATAAAATTTTCTCCTTTCTTTGTCTCTGCTGGCCTTATTGCACATCCCACAGACAATCACTGTTGATACTCTGTTGTTTATGCAACACATTCCTATGCATATTTTAGTTTAAAAAATTATATTTTTAAAAATACAAATGTGTTATGCAACTTTCTTTTTCTTTTTCTTTTTTTTTTTTTAGGATTGACATAAATTTTATTGACATGAAATAATATTGTCTGTCTCTAGAAATAATATTCTCTTCTTAATAAGGAGAATAAGAAGTCCAAAAATAAGCCCAAATATATATAAGGATTGAATATATTTTATAGGGTTGTCTCAAGTCCTGTGGATAATTAACTGAATCATTAGGTCAGTGGTATTAGGAACACTGGGGGTTATTTGGAAAAATTTGAAGGTGGTGCCTTCTTTTGTTTTTCAAAAAACACTTAGTACAGACTATATCTCATTCTTGGGGATAAAATTTGTGTTTAATTTGTTCACTAACCTCTAGAATCTAGAACAGCACATAAAATGTCCTCAATAAATATTTGTTAAATAAATGAATTTGTTCTTTTCATCAGTTTGAGGGCTGTCTGCATAATATTCCCAGCTATCAATAAATAATACTTTGTTTACACATTCGTCTATGGATAAACATTTGGTTTCTCCTTAATTTCTCACTTTTAAATAGTACTAACAGTTGGAAAGATGGGTAGAAGAGTGTTTTGGGCAGTGTGAGTAGCGTGGGTAAGACAGCAGCATGAGAGAGAAATGACTTTTCTGGGGATTTTTATGTTTTCAGTGAAAATAGTGGTATATGTGTATGTGCATTTGTAGTTGGGGTTGGTGGGTGCTAAATTTGGTTGTCAATGGTTAGATGAACTGAGATGGGCAAGTAAGGGCAAAATCATGAAGTGCTATGTATGTCTTGTTGGAAAGTCTGGACTTTATCAGTGGAGAGCCTTTGAAGAGTTTAAACTGGAGGAGTGACATGATCATATCTACCATGACTGAATTTCCAACTTTCCAGAGATTGGGATAAAGTGACATTTTCTAGTCAATGAAAGTGTCTGTGATTATTGAAATTTATTAAACAGGATAAAATAAATCATAATATCTCTATATTATGCAACTTTTGTTCATTCTTAAGACTCTAAAATATATTTTAATATAGACATTGTATGATTATAATGGCAAGTATTTATTGAGTGCTCACTATGTGAAGGCAACTGTTCTAAGTGCTTCACATATATTAATTGCATTAACTCACTTGATCTATACAGCACTCTATCACTATTCCAGTTTTACACAAGATAAAACAAGACCAAAGTTACTGCTCTAGAAAGTGGCATAGCGAAGATTTTAAACTGGGAAATCTGGCTCCAGAACCCATGCTCTTAAACACTTTACCATACTTGTTCCTAAGTCTGATTATTATTAAAATATGCAAACAAAACTCACTAAATTTACATATGAAACTGTAACAAATCAAATAATTAAAAGTTGCATTTCCTCATTTACAGAATGATGTAAGTTCACCTTCTATATTCTGTTTTTATTCCAATAGAGGTTTTTTGTAAATATAAAGAGATAAAAATGTATTCTGTGAATTAGTGAGTTTGTTGGCCAAACTGACATTAGTTATAATATAAAGAAATTGGGGGAGGCGGAGCAAAATGGCCGAATAGGAACAGCTTCAGTCTCCATCTCCCAGCGCGAGCGACACAGAAGACCGGCGATTTCTGCATTTTCAACTGAGGTACTGGGGTCATCTCACTCGGGAGTGCCGGACAATCGGTGCTGGTCAGCTGCTGCAGCCCGACCAGCGAGAGCTGAAGCAGGGCGAGGCATCGCCTCACCTGGGAAGCGCGAGGGGGAAGGGAGTCCCTTTTCCTAGCCAGGGGAACTGAGACTCACAACACCTGGAAAATCGGGTAACTCCCACCCCAATACTGCGCTGTAACACCGGCACACCGGAGATTGTATCCCACACCTGGCCGGGAGGGTCCCACGCCCACGGAGCCTCTCTCCTTGCTAACACAGCAGTCTGCGGCAATCTAACCGCAAGGCAGCAGCGAGGCTGGGGGAGGGGCGCCCGCCATCGCTGAGGCTTAAGTAGGTAACTAAAGCCGCTGGGAAGCTGGAACTGGGTGGAGCTCACAGCAGCTCAAGGAAACCTGCCTGTCTCTGTAGACTGCGCCTCTGGGGACAGGGCTCAGCTAAAGGAGTAGAAGCCTGTGAAACGCGAACGACTCTGTCTGACAGCTTTGAAGAGAGCAGTGGATCTCCCAACACGGAGGTTGAGATCTGAGAAGGGGCAGTCTGCCTGCTCAAGTGGGTCACTGACCCCTGAGTAGCCTAACTGGGAGACATCCCCCACTAGGGGCAGTCTGACACCCCACACCTCACAGGGTGGAGTACACCCCTGAGAGGAAGCTTCCAAAGCAAGAATCAGACAGGTGCACTCGCTGTTCAGCAATATTCTATCTTCTGCAACCTCTGCTGCTGATACCCAGGCAAACAGGGTCTGGAGTGGACCTCAAGCAATCTCCAACAGACCTATAGCTGAGGGTCCTGACAGTCAGAAGGAAACCTATCAAACAGGAAGGACACCTATATCAAAACCCCATCAGTACGTCACCATCATCAAAGACCAGTGACAGATAAAACCACAAAGATGGGGAAAAAGCAGGGCAGAAAAGCTGGAAATTCAAAAAATAAGAGCGCATCTCCTCCTGCAAAGGAGCACAGCCCATCGCCAGCAACGGATCAAAGCTGGTCAGAGAATGATTTTGATGAGATGAGAGAAGAAGGCTTCAGTCCATCAAACCTCTCAGAGCTAAAGGAGGAATTACGTACCCAGCGCAAAGAAACTAAAAATCTTGAAAAAAGAGTGGAAGAATTGACAGCTAGACTAATTAATGCAGAGAAGGTCATAAACGAAATGACAGAGATGAAAACCATGACACGAGAAATACGTGACAAATGCACAAGCTTCAGTAACCGACTCGATCAACTGGAAGAAAGAGTATCAGCGATTGAGGATCAAATGAATGAAATGAAGCGAGAAGAGAAACCAAAAGAAAAAAGAAGAAAAAGAAATGAACAAAGCCTGCAAGAAGTATGGGATTATGTCAAAAGACCAAATCTACGTCTGATTGGGGTGCCTGAAAGTGAGGGGGAAAATGGAACCAAATTGGAAAACACCCTACAGGATATCATCCAGGAGAACTTCCCCAACCTAGCAGGCCAGGCCAACATTCAAATTCAGGAAATACAGAGAACGCCACAAAGATACTCCTGGAGAAGAGCAACTCCAAGACACATAATTGCCAGATTCACCAAAGTTGAAATGAAGGAAAAAATCTTAAGGGCAGCCAGAGAGAAAGGTCGGGTTACCCACAAAGGGAAGCCCATCAGACTGACAGCAGATCTTTCGGCAGAAACTCTACAAGCCAGAAGAGAGTGGGGGCCAATATTCAACGTTCTTAAAGAAAAGAATTTTAAACCCAGAATTTCATATCCAGCCAAACTAAGTTTCATAAGTGAAGGAGAAATAAAATTCTTTACAGACAAGCAAATGCTTAGAGATTTTGTCACCACCAGGCCTACCTTACAAGAGACCCTGAAGGAAGCCCTAAACATGGAAAGGAACAACCGGTACCAGCCACTGCAAAAACATGCCAAAATGTAAAGACCATCGAGCCTAGGAAGAAACTGCATCAACTAATGAGCAAAATAACCAGTTAATATCATAATGGCAGGATCAAGATCACACATAACAATATTAACCTTAAATGTAAATGGACTAAATGCTCCAATTAAAAGACACAGACTGGCAAACTGGATAAAGAGTCAAGACCCATCAGTCTGCTGTCTTCAGGAGACCCATCTCACATGCAGAGACATACATAGGCTCAAAATAAAAGGATGGAGGAAGATCTACCAAGCAAATGGAGAACAAAAAAAAAAAGCAGGGGTTGCAATCCTAGTCTCTGATAAAACAGACTTTAAACCATCAAAGATCAAAAGAGACAAAGAAGGCCATTACATAATGGTAAAGGGATCAATCCAACAGGAAGAGCTAACTATCCTAAATATATATGCACCTAATACAGGAGCACCCAGATTCATAAAGCAAGTCCTTAGAGACTTACAAAGAGACTGAGACTCCCATACAATAATAATGGGAGACTTCAACACTCCACTGTCAACATTAGACAGATCAACGAGACAGAAAGTTAACAAGGATATCCAGGAATTGAACTCATCTCTGCACCAAGCGGACCTAATAGACATCTATAGAACTCTCCACCCCAAGTCAACAGAATATACATTCTTCTCAGCACCACATCACACTTATTCCAAAATTGACCACATAATTGGAAGTAAAGCACTCCTCAGCAAATGTAAAAGAACAGAAATTATAACAAACTGTCTCTCTGACCACAGTGCAATCAAACTAGAACTCAGGACTAAGAAATTCAATCAAAACCGCTCAAATACATGGAAACTGAACAACCTGCTCCTGAATGACTACTGGGTACATAACGAAATGAAAGCAGAAATAAAGATGTTCTTTGAATCCAATGAGAACAAAGATACAACATACCAGAATCTCTGGGACACATTTAAAGCAGTATGTAGAGGGAAATTTATAGCACTAAGTGCCCACAAGAGAAAGCAGGAAAGATCTAAAATTGACACTCTAACATCACAATTAAAAGAACTAGAGAGGCAAGAGCAAACACATTCAAAAGCTAGCAGAAAGCAAGAAATAACTAAGATCAGAGCAGAACTGAAGGAGATAGAGACACAAAAAACCCTCCAAAAAATCAATGAATCCAGGAGTTGGTTTTTTGAAAAGATCAACAAAATTGACAGACCGCTAGCAAGATTAATAAAGAATAAAAGAGAGAGGAATCAAATAGACGCAATAAAAAATGATCAAGGGGATATCACCACCGACCCCACAGAAATACAAACTACCATCAGAGAATACTATAAACACCTCTACGCAAATCAACTAGAAAATCTAGAAGAAATGGATAATTTCCTGGACACGTACACTCTTCCAAGACTAAACCAGGAAGAAGTTGAATCCCTGAATAGACCAATAGCATTCTCTGAAATTGAGGCAACAATTAATAGCCTGCCCACCAAAAAAAGCCCAGGACCAGATGGATTCACAGCTGAATTCTACCAGAGGTACAAGGAGGAGCTGGTACCATTCCTTCTGAAACTATTCCAATCAATAGAAAAAGAGGGAATCCTCCCTAACTCATTTTATGAGGCCAGCATCATCCTGATACCAAAGCCTGGCAGAGACACAACAAAAAAAGAGAATTTTAGACCAATCTCCCTGATGAACATCGATGCAAAAATCCTCAATAAAATACTGGCAAACCGGATTCAGCAGCACATCAAAAAGCTTATCCACCATGATCAAGTGGGCTTCATCCCTGGGA
>NC_045446.1:48268078-48309846 GCF_002776525.5 Piliocolobus tephrosceles
CATCACCAAGCAGTTTCTCAGAAAGCTTCTCTCCAGTTTTTATCTGATTGTATTTCCTGTTTCACCATAGGTCCCAATGTGATCCCAAATATCCCTTCGCGGATCCATCGACGAAGGAGTTTCCAAGCTGTGTAATGTAAAGAAAGCTTCATCTATGTGAGATGAATAAACATGGCAAAAAGCACATTCACAGAAAGCTTCTTTCCAGGTTATATCGGAAGATATTTCCTTTTTCACCATAGTCCTGAATGGGCTCCTGAAGGTCCCTTCCTGGATCCGTCCATGATACTTTCCAAGCTGCGTAATGCAAACAAAGCTTTATCTATGTGAGATGATAGCACATATCACAGAGCACTGTCCTATAAAGCATCTTTCCTGTTTTTGTCTGAGGCTATTACCCTTTTCACCATCAGCATCAACATGCTCCAGAATATGACTTGGTACTTGTTTCTCCAAAAGGGTTTCCCTGACGCTGTATGAGAAGAGAGGTATAACACTGTGAGTGGAATGCACACATCACAAAGCAGTTCCTCGGAAAGCTTCTCTCCAGTTTCCATCTGAACATATTTCCTTTTTCACCGTTAGCCTGAAAGTGCTCCCGAATATCCCATTGCACGCTAAACATACACAGGACTAGAAAAGTGCTCAATGAAAAGAGAGCCTTAACTGAGTGAGAGGAATTAAGGTGACACAGAGCAGTTTCACAGAAAGCTTTCTTCTGGATTTTACCTGAGGATATTTCTTTCTACATATTCTAAAGATTGTTCCCAAATGTCCTTCCTCAGATTCCACAAAAAGAGTGATTTCAAGCTGCTCTATCCAAAGAATCATTTAACTCTAGGAGACGAACACACATATCGCAAAGCAGTTGCTCAGTTTCTCTACAGGTTTCATCGGAATACGTTTCCTTGCTCACCACAAGCCTCTGTGCATCACTAAATATCCCTTCACAGATTCTTCAAAGACAGAGTTTCTAAACCGGGCAACATAGAGCAAGCATAAGCTCTGTGAATATAATGCCCATATCAGGGATCAGATTCTTGGAACGCTTCTTCCTCGATTTTATTTCAGTATATTTCACTATTCCCCACAGTCCTCAATGCATTCTGAAATATCAGTTTTTCAGTTTCACAGGAACAGTGTTCAAACACTGCCTTGTGAGAAAAGAGGTATAACACCCTGAGTGGAATGCATACATCACAAAGTAGTTTCTCAGAAAGCTTCTATCCAGTTTTTATCTGAAGATATCTCCTCTTTCACCATAGGGCTGAATGTGTTCCCGAATGTCCCTTCAGAGAACTGTGCATGACGGAGTTTCCAAACTGTGTGACAAAATTAAAATTTTAACTATGTGAGATGAATAAATATATCTAACACAAAGCAGTTTCACAGAAATCTTCTTCTCAGTTTTTGTCTCAGGATATTTCCTTCTTCATCATAGTCGTCGCTATACACCAGAATATCTCTTGATAGCTTTTTCTCCAAAAGGGATTCCAGAATCCTCTAGGACAAGAAAGGTATAGTTCTTTGAGTGGAATGCACACGTCACAAAGCAGCTCTTCAGAAAGCTTCTCTCCAGTTTCTATCTGAAGACGTTTCCTTTCTCACTGTAAACCTCAAAGCCCTCCAGAATATCCCTTCGCAGAATAAACAAAAAACAGTGTTATGATACAGCTCAATGAAAAGAGAAGCTTAACTGTGTGAGTGGAATTCACATGACACAGAGCTGTTCCACAGAAAGCTTCCTTCTGTTTTCTCTCTGAGGTTATTTATTTTCAGGATATTCTAAAGAGCGTTTCCAAATGTCCTTTTTCAGATTATACAGAAACAGTGATTACAAACTGCTCAATCACAAAAGAGGTGCGCAGAAAGCTTCTTTCTGATTTTCAATGGAAGACATTTCTTTGCCTCACACAGGCCTCCGATTGCCATTTACTATCCCTTCGCAGACCCCTCAAAGACTGACTTTCAAACTGGGAAATGTACAGTAAGATTTATCCCTGTGAAAAGAATGGATATTTGAGAGCAGTTTCTTCGAATACTTCTTTCTGTTTTTTATTGGACACCATTTCACTTTTTGCCATAGTCTTCAAAGTGCTCCGAATATCACTCTTCTGGGTTCACTAGAAGAGTGTTCAAACTTTGCCTTATGAGAAGAAAGTTTTAACTCCCTGAGTGGAATGCACACATCACTAAGCAGTTTCTCAGTAAGCTTCCTTCCAGTTTTTATCTTACTATATTTGTTATTTCACCATAGGCCCAAATGTGATCCCAAATATCCCTTCACAGATCCATCCAAGAGGGAGTTTCCAAACTGTGTAATGTGAAGAAAGCTTCGTCTATGTGAGATGAATAAACATAGCAAAAAGCAGATTCAAAGAAAGCTTCTTTCCAGTTTTTATCTGAACATATTTCCTTTTTTACCATAGTCATAAATGTGCTCCCGAAGGTCCCTTCGTAGATCCGTCCATGACAGTTACCATGCTGCATAATGTAAAGAAAGCTTTATCTATGTGAGATGATTACACGTATCATAGAGTAGTTTTCTAGAAAGCTTCTTTCCACTTTTGGTCTGAAGCTATTTCCCTTTTCATTATCTGCATCAGCATGCTCCCGAATATCACTTTGTACCTGTTTCTCCTAAAGGGATACCCCAACGCTGTATGAGCAGAGAGGTATAACACTTTGACTGGAATGCACACGGTACAAAGCAGTTCCTCCGAAAGCTTCTCTCCAGTTTCGGTCTGAACATATTTCCTTTTTCACCATTAGCCTCAAAGTGCTCCTGAATATCGCATCACACGCTAAAAATACACAGTTCTAGAAAACTGCTCAATGAAATGAAAGGCTTAACTCGGTGAGAGGAATTAAGACGCCGCAGAGTAGTTTCACAGAAAGCTTCCCTCTGGATTTTACCTGAGGATATTTCTTTCTCCATATTCTAAGGATCGTTCCCAAATATTCTTCCTGAGTTTTCAGAAAAGCGGTGATTTCCAGCTGCTCAATCCAAAGAATCGTTTAATTCTAGGAGACGAATACACACATCGCAAAGCAGTTTCTCAGAAAGATTCTCTGCTGGTTTCATCGGAAGACGTTTCCTCACTTACCACAGGCCTCCAGGCGTCAATAAATATCCCTTCACAGATTCTTCAAAGACAGAGTTTCAAAACTGGGCAACATAGAGTAAGCATTAACTCTGTGAAGTGGATGCACATATCAGAGAGCAGATTCTTCGAACACTTCTTCCTCGATTTTATTTCAGTATATTTCACTACCCGCCATAGTCATAAATGTGTTCTGAAATATCACTTTTTCGGTTTCAGAGGAACAGTGTTCAAACACAGCCTTGTGAGAAAAGAGGTATAACTCTCTGAGTGGAATGCATACATCTCAAAGTAGTTTCTCAGAAAGCTTCTATAAAGTTTTTATCTGAAGATACCTCCTCTTTCACCATAGGCCAGAATGTGCTCCCGAATGTCTCTCCGCGGATACGTGCATGATGGAGTTCCCAAGCTGCATAATATAATTAAAGTTTTAACTATGTGAGACGAATAACTACATCTAACACAGGGAAGTTTCCCAGAAAACTTCTTTCCAGTTTTTATCTGAAGATATTTCCTTTTTCACCAGAGTCATCACTATACTCCCGAATATCTCTTCGTAGCTTTTTCTCCAAAAGGGATTCCGGAATCCTCTAGGAGAAGAAACGTATATTTCTGGGTGGGATGCACACATCACAGAGCAGCTCCTCAGAAATCTTCTCTCCAGTTTCTATCGTAAGACGTTTCCTTTCTCACCATAAGCCTCAAAACAGTCCAGAGTATCCCTTTGCAGACTAAACAAAGACAGTCTTATGATACAGCTCAATAAAAAGAAAAGCTTAACTGTGTGAACGGAATTCACGTGACACAGAGCAGTTTCACAGAAAGCTTCCTTCTGGTTTCTCTCTGAGGTTATTTCTTTTTCAGGATATTCTAAAGTGCGTTTCCAAATGTCTTTTCTCAGATTCCACAGAACTAGTGATTCCAAACTACTCAATCAAAAGAATGATTTAACTCTATGAGATCAATTCAAACATCACAAAAGCGTTGCGTGGAAAGCTTCTCTCCGATTTTCGATGGAAGACATTTCCTTGCCTCACAAAGGCCTCCAGTCGCCACTTACTATCCCTTTGCAGAAGCCTCAAAGACTGACTTGCAAACCGGGAAATGTAGAGTAAACTTTAACCCTGTGAAAAGAAGGGACATGTCAGAGAGCAGTTTCTTTGAGGGCTTCTTTTTGTTTCTTATTGGACGCCTTTTCACTTTTTCCATAGTCTTCAAAGTGCTACGAATATCACTATTTTGGTTTCACTGGAACAGTGTTCAAACTGTGCCTTATGAGAAGAAAGTTATAACTCCCTGAGTGGAATGCACACATCACCAAGGAGTTTCTCAGAAAGCTTCCCTCCAGTTTTTATCTGACTATATTTGTTATTTCACCATAGAACCGAATGTGAACCCAAATATCCCTTCGCGGATCCATCCACAAGGGAATTTCCAAGCTGCGAAATGGAAAGAATGCTTCATCTATGTGAGATGAATAAACATAGCAAAAAGCAGATTCACAGAAATCTTCTTTCCAGTTTTTATCTGAAGATATTTCCTTTTTCACCATAGTTCTGAATGTGCTCTCGAAGGTCCCTTCGTAGATCCGTCCATGACAGTTTCCAAGCTGCGTCATATAAAGAAAGCTTTATGGATGTGTGATGATTACAAATATCATGGAGTTGTTTCACAGAAAGCTAATTTCCATTTTCTGTCTGAGGCAATTTCCCTGTTCACCATCGGTATCAACATGCTCCCGAATATCACTTGATACCTGTTTCTCCAAAAGGGATTCCTTGACACTGTATGAGAAGAGAGGTATAAAACTGTGACTGGAATGCACGTGTCACAAAGCAGTTTCTCGGAAAGCTTCTCTCCAGTTTCGGTCTGATCATATTTCGTTTTTCACCATAAGCTTCCAAGTCCTGTTGAGTATCCCATCACATGCTAAACATACACAGGGCTAGAAAACTGTTCAATGAAAAGGGAGGCTGATCTGTGTGAGAGGAATTCAGACAACACAGTGCAGTTTCACAGAAAACTTCCTTCTGGATATTACCTGAGGATATTTCTTTCTCCAGATTCTAAGGATCGTTCTCAAATGTCCTTCCTCAGATTCCACAAAAACAGTGATTTCAAGCTGTGAAATCCAAAGAATGGTTTAACTCTATGAGACGAATATACACACGCAAATCAGTTGCTCAGAACGTTTCTCTACAGGTTTCATCGGAAGACGTTTCCTTGCTCACCACAGGCCTCCAGACATCACTAAATATCCCTTCACAGATTCTTCATAGACAGAGTTTCGAAACTGAGCAACATAGAGTAAGCATTAACTCGGTGAAGTGAATGCACATATCACCATTAGCCTCAAAGTGCTCCTGAATATCCCATCACACGCTAAACATACACAGGGCTAGAGAACTGCTCAATAAAAAAAAAAGAGAGGCTTATCTGAGTGAGAGGAATTAAGACGACAGAGAGCAGTTTCACAGAAAGCTTTCTTCTGGATTGTACCTGAGGATATTTCTTCCTCCGTATTATAAGAGTCGATCTGAAATGTCCTTCCTCAGATTCTTCAAAAACAGTGATTTCACATTGCTGAATCCAAAGAATGCTTTATCTCTAGGAGACGAATACACACATTGCAAAGCAGTTGCTCAGAACGATTCTCTGCAGATTTCATCAGAAGATATTTCCCCACTCACCACAAGCCTCTGGGGGTCAATAAATATCCCTTCACAGATTCTTCAAAAAGAGTTTCAAAACTGGGCAACATAGAGTAAGCATTAACTCCGTGAAGTGAATGCACATATCAGAGAGCAGATCCTTGGAACCCTTCTTCCTCGATTTTATTTCAGTATGTTTGACTATTCGCCATAGTCCTCAATGCATTCCGAAATATCCCTTTTTCGGTTTCACAGACAAAGTGTTCACACACTTGTTTGTGGGAAAAAGGTATAACTCCCTGAGTGAAATGCATACATCACAAAGTAGTTTCTCAGATTCTATCCAGTTTTTATCTGAAGATATCTCCTCTTTCACTGTAGGCCTGAATGTGCTCCCAAACGTCCCTTCACGGATCTGTGCATGACGGAGTTTCCAAACTGCATAAAATAATTAAGGTTTTAAATATGTGAGATGAATAAATATATCTAACATGAAGCAGTTTCACATAAATCTTTTTTCCGGTTTTTGTCTGAGGATATTTCCTTTTTCACCATAGCCTTCCCTATACTCCCGAAGGTCTGTTTTGTAGCTTTTTCTCAAAAAGTGATTCCAGAATCCTCTAGGAAAGGAAAGGTATATTTCCTTGAGTAGAATGTGCACGTCACAAAGCAGCTCCTGAGAAAGCTTCTCTCCAGTGTCTATCTGAAGAGGTTTCCTTTCCACCATAAGCCTCAAAGCCCTCCAGAATATCCTTCCAAGACTAAACAAAAACAGTGTTATGATACAGGTCAACGAAAAGAGAAGCTTAAATCTGTCAGTGGAATTCACGTGACACAGAGCAGTTTCACAGAAAGCTTCCTCCAGGTTTCTTTCTGAGGTTATTTCTTTTTCAGGATATTCTAAAGAGCGTTTCCAAATGTCCTTTCACAGATTCCACAGAAACTGTGGTTTCAAACTGCTCAATCCAAAGAATGATTTAACTCTATGAGATCAATTCAAACATCACAAAAGAGATGCGCAGAAACCTTCCCTCCCATTTCGTTGGAAGATATTTTCTTGCCTCACACAGGCCTCCTGTCTCCACTTACTATCCCTTTGGAGAACCCTCAAAGACCGACTTTCAAAATGGGAAATGTATAGTCAGCTTTAACCCTGTGAAAAGAATGGACTTGTCAGAGATGAGTTTCTTCAAGTGCTTCTTTCTGTTTTTTATTGGACGACATTGCACTTTTTGCCATAGTCTTCAATATTCTCCGAATATCACTCATTTGGTTTTACAGGAACAGTGTTCAAACTGTGCCATATGAGAAGAAAGATAAAAATCCCTGAGTGGAATGCACACCTCACCAAGAATTTTCTCAGAAAGCTTATCTCCACTTTTTATCTGACTATATTTCCTATTTCATCATAGGCCCGAATGTGATCTCAAATATCCACTTGCAGATCCATCCACGAGGGAGTTTCCAAACTGTGTAATGTAAAGAAAGCTTCATCTATGTGAGATGAATAATTATAGCAAAAAGCAGATCCACAGAAAGCTTCTTTCCAGTTTCTATCTGAAGATATTTCCTTTTTCACCATAGTCCAGAATGTGCTCCAGAAAGTCCATTTGAGGATCCGTCCATGAGAGTTCCCAAGCTGCATAATGTAAAGAATGCTTTATCACTGTGAGATAATTACACATATCACAGAGTAGTTTCCTAGAAAGGTTCTTTTCAGTTTTTGTCTGAGGCTATTTCCCTTGTCACCATCGGCATCAACATGCTCCTGAATATAACCTGGTACCTGTTTCTCCAAAAGGGTTTCCCCGAAGTTGTATGAGAAGAGAGGTATAGCAATGTAACTGGAATGCACACGTCACAAAGGAGTTCCTCGGAAAGCTTCTCTCCACTTTTGGTCTGAACATAATTCTTTTTTCACTGTTAGCCTCAAAGTGCACTGGAATATCCCATCACAGTAAACATACACAGGGGTAGACAACTGCTCAATGTAAAGAGAGGCTTATCTGAGTGAGAGGAATTAAGACGACACAGAGTAGTTTCACAGAAAGCTTCCTTCTGGATTTTACCTGAGGATATCTATTTCTCCATATTCTAAGGATCGTTCCCAAATGTCCTTCCTCAGATTCCACAAAATCGGTGATTTCAAGCTGCTCAATCCAAAGAATTGTTTAACTTTAGGAGACAAATACTCACATCGCAAAGTAGTTGCTCAGAACGTTTCTGTGCAGGTTTCATCAGAAGACTTTTCTTCGCTCACCACAAGGTTTTGGGCGTAACTAAATATCCCTTCACAGATTCTTCAAAGACAGAGTTTCAAAACTGGGCAACATAGAGTAAGCATTAACTCTGTGAAGGGTATGCACATATCAGAGAGCAGATTCTTCTAACACTTCTTCCTCAATTTTATTTCAGTATATTTCACTATTCGCCATAGTGCCCAATGTGCCCTGAATATCACTTTTTCGGTTTCACGGGAACAGTGTTCTAAATCTGCCTTGTGAGAAAAGAGGTATAAGTCCCTGAGTGGAATGCATAAACCACAAAGTAGTTTCTCAGACAGCTTCTATCCAGTTTTTATCTGAAGATATCTCCTCTTTCACCGTAGGCCTGAATGTGCTCCCGAATGTCCCTTCGCGGATCCGTTCATGACGGAGTTTCTAAACTGCATTATATAAGAAAAGTTTTAACTATGTGACAAGAATAAGTATATCTAACACAATGGAGTTTCACAGAAATCTTCTTTCCAGTTTTTGTCTGAAGATATTTCCTTTTTCACCATATCCGTCCCTATACTCCCAAATGTCTCTTGGTAACTTTTTCTCCAAAACGAATTCCAAAATCCTCCATGATATGAAAGGTATATTTCTGTGAGTGGAATGCATATGTCAAAGGGGAGCTCCACAGAATGCTTCTCTCGAGTTTCTGTCTAAAGATGTTTCCTTTCTCACCATAAGCCTCGAAGGGCTCCTGAATATCCTTTCACAGACTAAACAAAAACAGTTTTATGATACTGATCAATGAAAAGAGAAGCTTAACGGTGTGAGCGGAATTCTCATGGCACAGAGTAGTTTAACAGAAAGCTTCCTTCTGGATTCTCTCAGATATTATTTGTTTTTCAGTGTATTCTAAAGGGCGTTTCCAAAAGTTCTTTCTCAGATTCCAAAGAAGCAGTGATTTCACACTGCTCAATCCAAAGAATGATTTAACTCTATGAGATGAATGCAAACATCCCAAAAGGTTTGCCCAGAAAGCTTCTCTCCAAATTTCGATGCAAGATATTTAGTTTCCTCCCTCAGTACTCCAGTTACCACTTACAATCCCATTGTAGAATTCTCAAAGACAGAATTTCAAACTGGGAAATGTAGAGTAAGCTTTAACCCTGTGAAAATAATGGACATGTCAGAGAGCAGTTTGTTCGAGTGCCGCTTTCTATTTTTTATTGGAAGACATTTCACTTTTTGCCATAGTCTTCAAAGTGCTCCGAATATCTGTCTTTTGGTTTTACAGGTACAGTGTTCAAACTGTGTCTCATGACAAGAAAGTTATAACGCCCTGAGTAGAATGCACACAACACCAAGCAGTTTCTCAGAATGCTTCTCTCCAGTTTTTATCTGACTGTATTTCCTCTTTCACCATAGGCCCGAATGTGATCCCAAATATATCACTTTGTGGATCCATCCAAGAGGTAGATTCCAAGCTGCATAATGTAAAGAAAGCTTCAACTTTGTGAGATAAATAAACATAGCAAAAAGCAGATTCACAGAAAGCTTCTTTCCAGTTTTTATTGGAAGATATTTCGTTTTTCACCATAGTCCAGAATGTGCTCCCGAATATCCTTTCGTGGATCCATCCATGACAGTTTCCCAGCTGCATAATGTAAAGAAAGCTTTATCTATATGAGATGATTACACATATCACAGAGGAGTTTCCTAGAAGATTTTTTCCAGTGTTTGTCTGAGGCTATTTCCCTTTTCACCATCGGCATCAACATGTTCCTGAATATCACTTGGTAACTGTTTCTCCAAAAGTGTTTCCCCGACGCTGTATGAGAAGAGAGGTATAACAATGCGACTGAAATGCAAACATCCTCAATGAAATGATAACTCCTCAATAAAAAGCGAGGCTTAACTGAGTGAGAGGAATTAAGACGACACTGAGGAGTTTCACAGAAAGCTTCCTTCTGGATTTTACCTGAGGTTATTTTTTTCTCCATATTCTAATGATCGTTCCCAAATGTCCTTCCTCAGATTCCACCAAAACAGTGATTTCAAGCTGCTCTAGCCAAAGAATGGTATAACTCTAGGCGACGAATAGAAACATCACAAAACAGTTGCTCAGAACGTTTCTCTGCAGGTTTCATCAGAACACATTTACTTGCTCACCAGAAGCCTCCAGGCGTCACTAAAGATCTCTTCACAGATTGTTCAAAGACAGAATTTCGAAACTGAGCAAAATAGAGTAAGCATTAACTGTGTGACGTTAATGCACATATCAGAGAGCAGATTCCTGGGACGCTTCTTCCTCGATTTTATTTCAGTATATTTCACTATTCGCCATAGTCCTCAATGTGTCCCGAATATCACTTTCTCAGTTTCACAGGAACAGTGTTCTAACACTGCCTTGTGAGAAAATAGGTATAAGTCCTTGAGTGGAATGCATACACCACAAAGTAGTTCCTCAGAAAGATTCTATCCTGTTTTTATGTGAAAATATCTCCTCTTTAGCCCGTAGGCCTGAATGTGCTCCCGAATGTCCCTTCGTGGATCCGTTCAGGACGAGGTTTCCAAACTGCCTAATATAAGAAACGTTTTAATTGTGCGAGATGAATAAGTATATTTAGCACAAAGCAGTTTCACAGAAATCTTTTTTCCAGTTGTTGTCCGAGGATATTTCCTTTTTCATCATATCTGTCACTGTACTCCCGAATGACTCTTGATAGCTTTTTCTCCAAAAGGGATTCCAGAATCCTCTAGGAGAAGAAAGGTATATTGCTGTGAGGGGAATGCACACGTCTCAAAGCAGCTCCTCAGAAAGCTTCTCTCCAGTTTTTATCTGAAGACGTTTCTTTTTTCACCATAAGCCTCAAAGCCATCCAAAATATCCCTTCCCAGACTTAACAAAAACAGTATTATCATACAGCTCAATGAAAAGAGAAGCTTAACTGTGTGAGTGTAATTAACGTGACACAGAGCAGTTTCACAGAAAGCTTCCTTCTGATTTCTCTCTGAGGTTTTTTTCTTTTTCAGGATATTCTAAAGAATGTTTCCAAATGTCCTTTCTCAGATTCCACGGGAACAGTGATTTCAAACTGCTCAATCCAAAGAATGATTCAACTCTATGAGCTGAATACAAACATCACAAAAGAGTTGTGCAGAAAGCTTCTCTCCGATTTTCGATTTAAGATATTTCCTTGCCTCACACAGGCCTCCGATTGCCACTTACTAAACCGTTGCAGAACACTGAAAGACCGACTTTCAAACTGTGAAATGAAGAGTAAGCTTTAAATCTGTGAAAAGAATGGACATGTCAAAGAGCAGTTTCTTCGAGGGCTTCTTTCTGTATTTTATTGGACGATATGTCACTTTTTGCCATAGTCTTCAATGTGCTCCAAATATGACTCTTTTGGTTTTAAAGGAACAGTGTTGAAACTATGCCATATGAGAAGAAAGTTAAAACTCCCTGAGTGGAATGCACACATCACCAAGCAGTTTCTCAGAAAGTTTCCTTCCACTTTATATCTGATTATATTTCCTCTTTCACCATAGGCCTGATGGTGATCCCAAATATCCCTCCGCGGATCTATCCACGAGGGAGTTTCCAAGCTGCATAATGGAAAGAAAGCTTCATCTATGTGAGATGAATAAACATAGCAAAAAGCAGATTCACAGAAAGCTTCTTTCCAGTTTTTATCTGAAGACACTTCCTTTTTCACAATAGTCCAGAATGTGCTCCCCAAGGTCCCTTCGCGGATCCGTCCATGACAGTTCTCAAGCTGCGTAATGCAAAGAAAGCTTTATCTATGTGAGATGATTACATATATCACAGAGTAGTTTCCTAGAGAGCTTCTTTCCAGTTTTTGTCTGAGGCTATTTCCCTTTTCACCATCGGCATCAACATGCTCCCGAATATCACATGGCAACTGTTTCTCCAAAAGTGTTTCCCCGACACTGTATGAGAAGAGAGGTATAACACTGTGAGTGGAATACACACGGCACAAAGCAGTTCCTCGGAAAGCTTCTCTCCATTTACGGTCTGAATATATTTCCTTTTTCAACGTAAGCCTCAAAGTTCTTCGAAATGTCCCATCACATGCAAATAACTGTGCCTTATGAGAAGAAAGTTATAACACCCCGAGTGATTTCAATCTGCTCAATCCAAAGAACGGTTTAAATGTATGAGATGAATACACACATCGCAAAGCAGTTGCTCAGAACGTTTCTCTGCAGGTTTCATCGGAAGACGTTTCCTCGCTCACCACAGGCCTCCGGGAGTCACTAAATATCCCTTCACATATTGTTCAAAGACAGAATTTCGAAACTGGGCAACATAGAGTAAGCATTAACTCTGGGAAGTGAATGCGCATATCCGAGAGCAGATTATTGGAATGCTTCTTCCTCGATTTTATTTCAGTGTTTTTCACTACTCGCCATAGTCCTCAATGCGTTCTGAAATATCACTGTTTTGGATTCACAGAAACAATGTTCAAACACAGCCTTGTGAGAAAAGAGGTACAACTCCCTGAGTGGAGTGCAAACATCACAAAGTAGTTTTTCAGAATGATTCTATCCAGTTTTTATCTGAAGATATCTCTTCTTTCACAGTAGGGCTGAATGTGCTCTCGAATCTCCCTTCACGTATCTGTGCATGATGGAGTTTCCAAATTGTGTAATATATTTAAAGCTTTAACTATACGAGATGAATAAATATATCTAACACAAGGCAGTTTCACAGAAATCTTCTCTCCAGTTTTTGTCTGAGGATATTTCATTTTCACCAGAGTTGTCGCTATTCTCCAGAATATCTCTTGGTAGCTTTTTCTCCAAAAAGGATTCCGGAATCCTCTAGGAGAAGAAAGGTATGTTTCTGTTAGTGGAATGCACATGTCACAAAGCAGCTCCTCAGAAAATTTCTCTCCAGTTTCTATCTGAAGACGTTTCCTGTCTCACCATAAGCCTCCAAGCCCTCCAGTATATTCCCTCTCAGACTGAACAAAAACAGTGTTATGATACAGCTCAATGAAAAGAGAAGCTTAACTGTGTGAGCAGAATTCACGAGACAAACAACAGTTTTACAGAAAGCTTCCTTCTGGTTTCTCTCTGAGGTTATTTCTTTTTCAGGATATTCTAAAGAGCGTTTCCAAATTTCCTACCTCAGATTCCACAGAAACCGTGATTTCAAACTGCTCAATCCAAAGTGTGATTTAACTCTATGAGATGTATATAAACATCACAAAGAGTTGTGCAGAAAGCTTCTCTCCGATTTTTGATGGAAGACATTTCCTTGCCTCGCACAGGCCTCCAGTTGCCACCTACTATGCCATCGCAGAAACCTCAAAGACCGACATCCAAACTGGGATATGTAGAGTAAGATTTAACCCCGTGAAAAAAATGGACATGTCAGAGAGCATGTTGAGTGCTCTCAACATGACATGTTAAGTGCTTCTTTCTGTTTTTTATTGGACATTTCACTTTTGGCAGTAGTATTCAATGTGCTCCGAATATCGCTCTTTTGGTTTCACAGGAACAATGTTCAAACTCTGCCTTATGAGAAGAAAGTTATAAGTCCCTGAGTGGAATGCATACATCACCAAGCAGTTTGTCAGAAAGCTTCTCTCCAATTTTCCTCTGACTATATTTACTCTTTCACCTTAGACCCGAAGGTAATCCCAAATATCCCTTCGCGGATCAAAACACGAGGTCATTTCCAAGCTGCGAAACGTAAAGAAAGCTTCATCTATGTGAGATGAGTTAACATAGCAAAAAGCAGATACACAGAGAGCTACTTGCCAGTTTTTCTCTGAAGATATTTCCTTTTTCACCATAGTTCAGAATGTGCTCCTGAAGGTCCCTCGGGAATCCGTCCATGACAGTATCTGATCTGCATAATGTAAAGAAAGCTTTATCTATGTGAAATGATTACAGGTATCACAGAGTAGTTTCCTAAAATGACTCTTTCCAGTTTTTGTCTGAGGCTATTTCCCTTTTCACCATCGGCATCAACATGCTTCTGAATATCATTTGGTACCTGTTTCTCCAAAAGGGTTTCCCTGACGTTGTATGAGAAGAGAGGTATAACACTGTGACTGGAATGCACATGTCACAAAGCAGTTCCTCAGAAGGTTTCTCTCCAGTATCGTCTGAACATATTTCCTTTTTCACCGTCAGCCTCAAAGTGCTCCCGAATATCCCATCACATGCTAAACATAAACAGGGCTAGAAAACTGCTCAATGAAAAGAGAGGCTTATCTGAGTGAGAAGAATTAAGACGAGACAGAACAGCTTCAGAGAAAGCTTTCATCTGGATTTTACCTGAGTTTATTTCTTTCTCCATATTCTAAGGATCGTTCCCAAATGTACATCCTCAGATTCCACAAAAACAGTGATTTCAAGCTGATAAATCCAAAGAAAGTTTGAAATCAAGGAGACGAATACACACATCGCAAAGCAATTGCTCAGAACGTTTCTCTGCAGGTTTCATCAGAAGACTTTTCCTCGCCCACCAGAAGCCTCCGGACGTCACTAAATATCCCTTCACATATTCTTCAAAGACAGAGTTTCGAAACTGGAGAACATAGAGGAAGCATTATCCCTGTGAAGTGAATGCACATATCAGAGATCAGATCCTTGGAACGCTTCCTCCTCGATTTTATTTAGGTATATTTCACTATACGCCATAGTCCTCAATGTGTTCCAAAATATCACTTTTTCGGTTTCATAGGAACAGTGTGTAAACACTGCCTTGTGAGAAAAGAGGTATAAATCCTTGAGCGGAATGCGTACATCACAAAGTAGCTTCTCAGAAAGCTTCTATCCAGTTTTTATCTGAAAGTATCTCCTCTTTCACTGTAGGCCTGAATGTGCTCCCGAACGTCCCTTCACGGATATGTGCATGATGGACTTTCCAAACTGCGTAATATAATGAAAGTTTTATCTATGTGAGACAAATAAATACATCTAATACAAGGCAGTTTCATAGAAATTCTTTCCAGTTTTTTTCTGAGGATATTTCCTTTTTCACCATAGTCTGGAATGTGCTCCCGAAGGTCCTTTCATGGATCCATCCATGACAGTTTCCAAGCTGCGTAATGTAAGGAAAGCTTTATCTATGTGAGATGATTGCACATATCACAGAGTAGTTTCCTAGAAAGCATCTTTCCAGTTTTTTTCTGAGGCTATTTCCCTTTTCAATATCAGCATCAACATGCTCCCGAATGTCAGTTGGTGCCTGTTTCTTCAAAAGGGTTTACCCAATGGTTTATGAGAAGAGAGGTATCACACTGTGACTGGAGTGAACATGTCACAAAGCAGTTCCTCGGAAAGCTTCTCTCCAGTTTTGGTCTGAACAGATTTCCTTTTTCTTTTCTCACCATAAGCCTCAAAGCCCTCCAGAGTATCCCTTCACAGATAAAACAAAAACAGTGTTATGATGCAGCTCAATGAAAGGAGAAGCTTAAGTGTGTGAGCGTAATTCATGTGACACAGATCAGTTTCACAGAAAGCTTCCTTCTGTTTTCTCTCTGAGAATATTTCTCTATATGGACATTCTTAAGAGCGTTTCCAAATGTCCTTTCTCCGATTCCACCGAAACAGTGATTTCAAACTGCTCAACCCAAAGAATGATTTAATTCTATGAGATGAATACAACGATCTCAAAACTGTTGCACAGAAAGCATCTCTTGGCTTTTTGATGGAGGACATTTCTTTGCCTCACACAGGCCTCCTGTTGCCACTTACTAACCCTTTGCAGAAACCTCAAAGACCGACTTACAAATTGGGAAATGTAGAGTAAGCTTTAACCCTGTGAAAAGTATGGACATGTCAGAGAGCATTTTTTCGAGTGTTTCTTTCTGTTTTTTATTGGACGACATTTCACTTTTTGCCATAGTCTTTAATATGTTCCGAATATCACTCTTTTGGTTTCACAAGAACAGTGTTGAAACTGTGCCTTATGAGAAGAAAGTTACAACCCTCTGAGTGGAATGCACACATCATGAAGCAGTTTCTCAGCAAACTTCTCTCCAGTTTTTATCTGACTATATTTCCTCTTTCACCATAGGCCCGAATGTGATCCCAAATATCCCTTCGTGGATCCATCCACAAGGGAGTTTCCAAGCTGCGTAATGTAAAGAAAACTTCATCTATGTGAGATGAATAAGCATACCAAAAACCAGATTCAAAGAAAGCCTCTCTCCAGTTTTTATCTGAAGATATTTCCTTTTTCACCTTAGTCCAGAATGTACTCCTGAAGGTCCTTTCATGAATCCGTCCATGACAGTTTCCAAGCTGCGTAATGTAAAGAAAGCTTTATCTATGTGAGATGATTACACATATCACAGAGTAGTTTCCTAGAATCATTCTTTCCAGTTTTTGTCTGAGGCTATTTCCCTTTTCACCATTGGCATCACCATGCTCCCCAATATCACATGGTATCTGTTTCTCCAAAATTGTTTCCCCGATGCTGTATCAGAAGAGAGGTATAACACTGTGACTGGATTGCACACGTCACAAAGCAATTCCTCGGAAAGCTTTTCTCCAGTTTCAATCAGAACATATTTCCTTTTTCACCGTTAGCCTCATAGTGCTCCCACATATCCCATCACACGCTAAACATGCACAGGGCTAGAAAACTGCTCAATGAAAAGAGAGGCTTAGCTGAGCAAGAGGAATAAAGACAACACAGAGCAGTTTCATGGAAAGCTTACTACTGGATTTTTCCTGAGGATATTACTTTCTCCATATTCTAAGGATCGTTCCCAAATGTCCTTCCTCAGATTCCACAAAAACAGTGATTTCATGCTGCTCAATCCAAAGAATGGTTTAACTCTAGGAGACGAATACACACATCACAAAGCAGTTCCTCAGAATGTTTCTCTGCAGGTTTCATCGGAAGGCATTTCCTCACTCACCACAAGCCTCCGGCGTCATGAAATATCCCTTCACAGATTATTCAAAGTCAGAGTTTCAAAACTGGGCAACATAGAGTAAGCATTAACTCTGTGAAGTGAATGCATATATCAGAGAGCAGATTCTTGGAATGCTTCTTCCTCGATTTTATTTCAGTATATTTCACTTTTTGCCAGTCTTCCATGCGTTCCGAAATATCACTTTTTTGGTTTCACAGGAACAGTGTTCAAACACTGCCTTGTGAGAAAAGAGGTATAACTCCCTGAGTGGAATGCATACATCACAAAGTCGTTTCTCAGAAAGCTTCTATCCAGTTTTTACCTGAAGATATCTCCTCTTTCACCGTAGGCCTGAATGTGCTCCCGAATATCTCCTCGCGTATTTGTGCATGACGGAGTTTCCAAACTGCATAATATAATTAAAGTTTCAACTATGCAAGACGAATAAATATATCTAACACAAAGCAGTTTCACAGTAATCTTCTTTCCAGTTTTTGTCTGAGGATGTTTCCTTTTTCACCGTAGTCCACTCCCGAATATCTCTTGGTAACTTCTTCTCCAAAAGAGATTCCAGAATCCTGTAGGAGAAGAATGGCATACTTCGGTGAGTGGAATGCACACGTCACAAGGCAGCTCCTCAGAGAGCTTCTCTCCTGTTTCTATCTGAAGACGTTTCATTTCTCACCGTCAGAGTCAAATCCCTCCAGAATATCCCTTCATAGACTAAACAAACACAATGTTATGATACAGCTCAATGAAAAGAGAAGCTTAACTGTGTGAGCGGAATTCACGTGACACCAAGCAGTTTCACAGAAAGCTTCCTTCTGGTTTCTCTCTGAGGTTATTTCTTTTTCAGGATATTCTAAAGAGCGTTTCCAAATGTCCTTCCTCAGATTCCAGAGAAACAGTGATTTCAAACTGCTCAATCCAAACAATGATTTAACTCTAAGAGATCAATACAAACATCATGAAAGAATTGCGCAGAAAAGTTCTCTCTGATTTTCAATGGAAGACATTTCTTTGCCCCATACAGGCCTCCAGTTGTCACTTACTATCCCTTCACAGAACCCTCAAAGACCGACGTTCAATCTGGGTAGAGTAAGCTTTAACCCTGCGAAAACAATGCACTCGACAGAGAGCAGTTTCTTCGAGTGCTTCTTTCTGTTTTTTATTGGACGACATTTCACTTTTTGCCATAATCATCAACGTGCTCCGAATATCACTCTTTTGGTTACACAGGAACAGGGTTCAAACTGTGCCTTAGGAGAAGAACGTTACAACTCCCTGAGTGAAATACACACATCACCAAGCAGTTTCTCAGAAAACTTCTCTCCAGTTTTCCTCTGACTATATTTCCTATTTCACCATAGTCCCGAATATGATCCCAAATATCCCTTCGCGGATCCATCCACGAAGGAGTTTCCAAGCTCCATAATGTAAAGAAAGCTTCATCTATGTCAGATGAATAAACATAGCAAAAAGCAGATTCACAGAAATCTTCTTTCCAGTTTTTCTCTGAAGATATTTCCTTTTTCACCATAGTCCAGAACCTGCTCCCGAAGGTGCCTTCGTGGATCCATCCATAACTGTTTCTAAGCTGCGTAATGTAAAGAAAGCTTTATTGATGTGAGATGATTACACATATTCCAGAGTACTTTCCTAGAAAGCTTCTTTCCACTATTTGTCTGAGGCTATTTCCCTTTCCACCATCGGCATCAATATGCTCCTGAATATCACTTGGTAGCTGTCTCTCCAAAAGGGATTCCCCCACGCTGTATGAGAAGAGGGGTATAACACTGTGACTGGAACACACACGTCCAAAGCAGTTCCTCGGAAAGCTTCTCTCCAGTTTCGGTCTGAACATATTTCCTTTTTCACCGTTAGCCTCAAAGTCCTCCCGAATATCCCATCACATGCTCAACATACACAGGCTAGAAAACTGCTCAATGAAAAGTGAGGCTTATCTGTGTGAGAGGAATTATCACGACACAGAGCAGTTTCACAGGAAGCTTCCTTCTGGATTTTACCTGCGGATATTTGTTTCTCCATATTCTCAGGATCGTTCCCAAATGTCCTTCCTCAGATTCACCAAAACCTGTGATTTCAAGCTATTCGATGCAAAGAATGGTTTAACTCTAGGAGACGAATACACACATCGCAAAGCAGTTGCTGAGAACGTTTCTCTGCAGGTTTCATTGGAAGATGTTTCCTCGCTCACCACAGGCCTCCGGGAATCACTAAATATCCCTTCACAGATTCTTCAAAGACAGAGTTTCGATACTGAGCAACATAGAGGAAGCATTAACTCTGAGTAGTGAATGCACATATCAGAGAAAAGATTTTTTGAACCCTTTTTCCTCGATGTTATCTCTGTATATTTCACTACTCTCCATAGTCCTCAATGTGTTCTGAAATATCACTTTTTCGGTTTCTCAGGAACAGTGTTCAAATGCTGCCTTGTGAGAGAAGAGGTATAACTCCCTGATTGGAATGCATACATCACAAAGGAGTTTCTCACAAGCTTCTATCCAGTTTTAATCTGAAGATATCTCCTCTTTCACAATAGGCCTGAATGTGCTACCGAATGTTCCTTGGTGGATCTGAGCATGACGGAGTTTCTAAAATACGTAATGTAATTAATGTTTTAACTATGCAATACAAATACACATATCTAAAACAAAGGAGTTTCACAGAAATCTTCTTTCCTGTTTTTGTCTGAGGATATTTCCTTTTCCACCATAATCGTCACTATACTCCAGAATATCTCTTCGTTGCTTTTTCTCCAAAAGGGATTGTGGAATCCTGTAGGAGAAGAAAGGTATATTTCTGCTAGTGGAATGCACACGTCCCAAAGCAGCTCCTCAGAACGCTTCTCTCCAGTCTCTATCTGAAAACATTTCCTTTCTCAATGTAAGCTTCAAAGCCCTCCAGAATATTCCTTCGAAGGCTAAACAAAGCTCAATGAAAACAGAAACTGAACTCTGTGAGTGGAATTCATGTGACACAGATCAGTTTCACAGAATGCTCCCTTCTGGTTTTTCTCTGAGGTTATTTATTTTTCAGGATATTCTAAAGAGCGTTTCCAAATGTCCTTTCTCAGATTCCACAGAAACAGTGATTTCTAACTGCTCAATCTAAAGAATGATTTAACTCTATGAGATGAATACAAACATCACAAAACACTTGCACAGAAAGCTTCTCTCCAGTTTTCGATTGAGGACATTTCCATGCCTCACACTGGCCTCTGGACGCCACTTTCTATCCCTTCCCAGAACCCTGAAAAACGGACTTACAAACTCGGAAATATAGAGTAAGCTTTAACCCTGTGAAAAGAATGAACATGTCAGACAGCAGTTTCTTCGAGTGTTTCTTTCTGTTTTTTATTGGACGAAATTTCACTTTTTGCCAAAGTCTTCAATGTGCTCCGAATATCACTCTTTTGGCTTTACAGGAACAGTGTTCAAATTGTGCCTTATGAGAAGAAAGTTATAACTCCCTGAGTGGAATGCACACATCACCAAGCAGTTTCTGAGAAAGTTTCTTTCCACTTTTTATGTGACTATATTTCCTGTTTCACCATAGGCCCTAACGTGATTCCAAAAATCCCTTCGCAGATCCTTCCACAAGGGAGTTTCCAAGCTGCGTACTGTAAGGAAAGCTTCATCTATATGAGATGAATAAACATGGAAAAAAGCAGATTCACAGCAAGCTTCTTTCAAGTTTTTCTGTTAAGATATTCCCTTTTTCACCATAGTCCAGAATGTGCTCCCGAAGTTTCCTTCGTGGATCCGTCCATGACAGTTTCCAAGCTGCGTAATGTAAACAAAGCTTTATCTATGTGAGATGATTACACATATCATAGAGTACTTTCCTAGAAAGCTTCTTTCCAGTTTTTGTCTGATTCTATTTCCCTTTTCCCCATCGGCAACAACATGCTCCTGAACATGACGTGGTACCCATTTCTCCAAAAGGGTTTCCCCGACGCTGTATGAGAAGAGAGGTATAACACTGTTCCTGGAATGCACACGTCACAAAGCTGTTCCTCTGAAGGATTCTCTCCAATTTCGGTCAGAAGATACTTCCTTTTTCACCGTTAGTCTCAAATTGCTACCGAATATCCCATCAAACGTTAAACATACACAAGGTTAGAAAACTGCTCAATGAAAAGAGAGGCTTAAGTGAGTGAGAGGAATTAAGACGACACAGAGTAGTTTCAGAGAAAGCTTCCTTTTGGATTTTAACTGAGGATATTTCTTTCTCCGTATTCTAAGGATCGTTCCCAAATGTCCTTCCTCAGATTCCAAAAAAAACAGTGATTTCAAGCTGCACAATACAAGGAATGGTATAATTTTATGAGACGACTACACACATCACAAAGCAGTTGCTCAGAACATTTCTCTGTAGGATTCATCGGAAGACGTTTCCTTATGCACCACAAGCCTCCGGGCGTCACTAAATATCCCTTCACAGATTCCTCAAAGACAGAGTTTCGAAACTGGGCAACATAGAGTAAGCATTAACTCTCTGAAGTGAATGCACATATCAGAGAGCAGATTGTTAGAACACTTCTTCCTCGATTTTATTTCAATATATTTCACTATTTACCATAGTCTTCAATGTGCACTGAATATCACTTTTTCGGTTTCACAGGTACAGTGTTCTAACATTGCCTTGTGAGAAAAGATGTATAAGTCCCTGAGTGGAATGCATACACCACAATGTGGTTTCTCAGAAAGCTTCTATCCAGTTTTTAACTGAAGATATCTCCTCTTTCACTGTAGGCCTGAATGTCCTCCTGAATGTCCCTTCACAGATCCGATCATGACGGAGTTTCTAAACTGCGTAATATAAGAAAATTTTTAACTATGCAAGATGAATAAGTATATTTAACACAAAGCAGTTTCACAGAAATGTTCTTTCCAGTTTTTGTCTGAGGATATTTCCTTTTTCACCATATCTGTCCCTACACTACTGAATGTCTCTTGATAGCTTTTTCTCCTAAAGGAATTCCGGAATACTCTATGATATGAAAGGTATATTTCTGTGAGTGGAATGCACATGTCACAAGGCAGCTCCACAGAAAGTTTCTCTCCAGTTTCTGTCTAAAGTTGTTTCCTTTCTCACCCTAACCCTCAAAGCGTTCCGCAATATCCCTTGTCAGACTAAACAAAAACAGTGTTATGATACAGCTTAATGAAAAGAGAAGCGTAACTGTGTGAGCGGAATTCACGTGACACAGAGAAGTTTCACAGAAAGCTTCCTTCTGGTTTCTCTCTGAGGTTATTTCTTTTTCAAGATATTCTAAAGAGCACTTCCAAATGTCCTTTCTCAGATTCCACAGAAACAGTGATTTCGAACTGCTCAATTCAAAGAATGATTTAACACTATGAGATGAATACAAACATCACAAAAGAGGTGCGCAGAAAGCTTCATCCGATTTTCCATGGAAGACAATCCCTTGCCTCACACAGTGCTCCGGTCGCCACTACCTATCCCTTCGCAGAACCCTCAAAGACCTACTTTCAAACTGGGAAATGTACAGAAAGCTTTAACCCTGTGAAAAGAATGGACAAATGAGAGCAGTTTCTTCGAGTGCTTCTTTCTGTTTTTTATTGGTCGCCATTTCACTTTTTGCTATAGTCTTCCAAGTGCTTGAATATCACTCTTTTGTTTTCACTGGAACAGTGTTCAAACTGCATCTTATGAGAAGAAAGTTATAACTCCCTGAGTGGAATGCCCACATCACCAAGCAGTGTCTCAGAAATCTTCCCTCCAGATTTTATCTGACTATATTTGTTATTTCACAATAGGCCTGAATGTGATTCCAAATATCCCTTTGCAGATCCATCCATGAGGGGGTTTCCAAACAGCGTAATATAAAGAAAGCTTCATCTATGTGATATGAATAATCATAGCAAAAAGCAGATTCACAGAAAGCTCCTTTCCAGTTTTTATCTGAAGATATTTCCTTTTTCACCATAATCCTGAATGTGCTTCCGAAGGTCCCTTTGTAGATCCGTCCATGACAGTTTCCAAACTGCGTAATTTAAAGAGAGCTTTATGTATGTTAGATGATTACACATATCACAGAGTAGTTTTCTAGAAAGCTTCTTTCCAATTTTTGTCTTAGGCTATTTCCCTTTTCACCATCGGCATCAACATGGTCCCGAATATCACTTAGTACCTGTTTCTCCAAAATTGTTTCCCTGACGCTGTATGAGAAGTGAGGTATAGCACTGTGACTGGAATGCACACGTCACAAAGCAGTTTCTCTGAAAGCTTCTCTCCAGTTTCGGTCTGAACATACACGTTTCTTCACCGTTAGCCTCAAAGTGCTCTTGAATATCCTATCACACGCTAACCATACACTGGGCTAGAAAACTGCTCAATTAAAAGAGAGGCTTATCTGTGTGAGTGGAATTAAGACGACACAGAGCAGTTTCACAGAAAGCTTCCTCCTGGATTTTACCTGAGGATATTTCTTTCTCCATATTCTAAGGATCGTTCCCAAATGTCCTTCCTCAGATTCCACAAAAACAGTGATTTCAAGCTGCTTAATCCAAAGAATGGATTAACTCTAGGAGACGAATACACACATTGCAAAACAGTTGCTGAGAACTTTTCTCTGCAGGTTTCATCGGAAGACATCTCCTCGCTCACTGCAAGCCTCCGGGCGTCAGTAAATATCCTTTCACAGATTCTTCAAAGACAGAGTTTTGAAACTGGGCAACATAGATTAAGCATTAACTCTGTGAAGTGAATGCACATATCAGAAAGCAGAGTCTTGGAACGCTTCTTCCTCGATTTTATTTCAGTATATTAAACTATTCGCCATAGTCCTCAATGCGTTCCGAAATATCACTTTTTCGGTTTCACAGTAACAGTGTTCAAACACTGCCTTGGGAGAAAAGAGACATAACTCCCTGAGTGAAATGCATACATCACAAAGGAGTTTCCCAGAAAGCTTCTATCCAGTTTTTATCTGAAGACATCTCGTCTTTCACCGTAGGCCTGAATGTGCTCCTGAAGTTCCTTTCGTGGATATGTGCATGACAATGTTTCCAAACTGCATAATACAATTAAAGTTTTAATGATGTGAGATGAATAAATATATCTAACACAAAGCTGTTTCACAGAAATCTTTTTTCCAGTTTTTGTCTGAGGATATTGCCTTTTTCACAATAGTCCACTCCCGAATATCTCTTGGTAGCTTTTTATCCAAAAGGGATTCCGGAATCCTCTAGGAAAAGAAAGGTATATGTCTGTGAGTGGAATGCACACGTCACAAGGCAGCTCCTCAGAAAGCTTCTCTCCAGTTTCTATATGAAGGTGTTTCTTTTCTCACTGTAAGCCTCAAAGCCCTCCAGAATATCCCTTTGCAGACTAAAAAAAAATAGTGTTGTGATACAGATCAATGAATATAGAAGCTTAACTGTGTGAGCGGTATTCACATGACACAGAGTAGTTTCACAGAATGCTTCCTTCTGGTTTCTTTCTGAGGTTATTTCTTCTCCAGGATATTTTAAAGAGCGTTTCCAAATGTCCTTTCTCAGATTCCACAGAAACAGTGATTTCAAACTGCTATAACCAAAGAATGATTTAACTCTATGACATCAATACAAACATCACAAAAGAGATGCGCAGAAAGCTTCTCTCCGATTTTCGATGGAAGACATTTCTCTGCCTCACACAGGACTCCACTCGCCACTTACTATCCCTTTGCAGAAACCTCAAAGACCGACTTTCAAACTGGTAAATTTACAGTAAGCTTTAATCCTGTGAAAAGAATGGACATGTCAGAGAGCATTTTCTGCGAGTGCTTCTTTCTGTTTTTTATTGGATGACATTTTACTTTTTGACATAGTCTTCAGTGTGCTCCGAATATCACTCTTTTGGTTTTACAGGAACCGCGTTCAAACTGTGCCTTATGAGAAGAAAGTTATAACTCTCTGAGTGGAATGCACGCATCACCAAGCAGTTTCTCAGTAAGATTCTGTGCAGTTTTCATCTGACTATATATCCTATTTCACCATAGGCACAAATGTGATTCCAAATACCCCTTTGTGGATCCATACACGAGGAAGTTTCCAGACTGTGTAATGTTAAGAAAGCGTCATTTCTGTGAGATGAATAAACATAGCAAAAAGCAGATTCACAGAAAGCTTCTCTCCAGTTTTTATCTGAAGATATTTCCTGTTTCACCACAGTCCAGAATGTGCTCCTAAAGGTCCCTCCTTGGATCTGTACATGACAGTTTTCAAGCTGCGCAATGCAAAGAAAGCTTTATGTATGTGAGATGATTACACATATCACAAAGTAGTTTCCTAGAATGCTTCTTTCCAGGTTTTGTCTGAGGCTATTTCCTTTTTCACCATCAGCATCAACATGCTCCCGAATATCACTTGGTACCTGTTTCTCCAAAGGGTTTCCTGGACGCTGTATGAGAAGAGAGGTATAACACTGTGACTGGAATGCACACGTCACAAAGCATTTCCCAGAAAGCTTCTCTCCAGTTTCGGTCTGAACATATTTCCTTTTTCACTGTTAGCCTCAAAGTGCTCCTGAATATCCCATCACACACTAAATATACACAGAGCTAGAAAACTGCTCAATGAAAAGAGAGGCTTATCTGAGTGAGAGAATTAAAGATGACACAGAGCAGTTTCACAGAAAGCTTCCTTCTGGGTTTTAACGGAGGATATTTCTTTCTCCATATTCTAAGGATCGTTCCCATATATCCTTCCTCAGATTCCACAAAAAGAGTGATTTCAAGAGGCTCATTCCAAAGAACGGTTTAACTCCAGGAGACGAATACACACATTGCAACGCAGTTGCTCAGAACGTTTCTCTGCAGGTTTCATCGGAAGACATTTCCTCACTCACCGCAAGCCTCCGGGCATCACTAAATATCCCTTGACAGATTCTCCAAAGACAGTGTTTCGAAACTGGACAACATTGGGTAAGCGTTAACTCTGTGAAGTAAATGCCCATATCAGAGAACAGATTCCTGGAACGCTTTTTCCTCGATTTTATTTCAGTGTATTTCACTCTTTGCCATAGTCTTCAATACATTCAGAAATATCACTTTTTAGTTTTCACAGGAACAGTGTTCAAACACTGTCTTGTGAGAAAAGAGGCATAACTCCCTGAGTGGAATGCATATATCACAAAGTAATTTCTCAGAAAGTTTCTATCCAGTTTTTATCTGAAGATATATCCTCTTTCAACGTAGGCCTGCATGTGCTGCCGATTGTCCCTCTGCAGATCTGGGCATGATGGAATTTTCAAACTGCATAATATAATTAAGCTTTTAACTATGCAAGATGAATAAATATATCTAACACAAGGCAGTTTCACAGAAATCTTTTTTCCAGTTTTTGTCTGAGGATATTTCCTTTTTTACCATAGTCGTCGCTATACTCCCGAATATCCCTTGGTAGCTTTTTCTGCAAAATGGATTTCGGAGACCCATAGAAGAAGACAGGTATTTGTCTGTGTGTGGAATGCACATTTCACAAAGCAGCTCCTCAGAAAGCTTCTCTCCAGTTTCCATATGAAGACATTTCCTTTCTCTCCGTAAGCCTCAAAGCCCTCCAGAATATCCCTTTGCAGACTAAACAAAAACAGTGCTATGATGCAGCTCATGTAAAGAGAAGCTTAACTGTGTGAGTGGAACTCACGTGACACAGAGCAGTTTCACTGGAAACTTCCTTGTGGTTTCTCTCTGAGGTTATTTCTTTTTCATTATATTCTAAAGAGCGTTTACAAATAACCTTTCTCAGATTCCACAGAAACAGTGATTTCAAACTGCTTGATCCAAAGAATGATTTAACTCTATGAGATCAATACAAACATCACAAAAGAGTTATGCAGAAAGCTGCTATCTGATTTTCGATGGAAGACATTTTCTTGCCTCATACAGGCTTCCGGTCACCACTTGCTATCCCTTCCCAGAATCCTCATAGACGGACTTTCAAACTGGGAAATGTAGAGTAAGGTTTAACCCTGTGAAAAGAATGGACTTGTTAGAGAACAGCTTCTTCGAGTGTTTCTTTCTGTTTTTTATTGGATGACATTTCACTTTTTGCCATAGTCTTCAATGTGCTCCGAATAGCACTCTTTTGGTTTTACAGGAACAGTGTTCAAACTGTGCCTCATGAGAAGAAAGTTATAACTCCCTGAGTGGAATGCACACATCACCAAGCAGTTTGTCAGAAAGATTCTCTACAGTTTTTATCTGACTATATTTCCTATTTCACCATAGGCCCGAATGTCATCCCAAATATCCCTTTGCAGATCCATCCATGATGGAATTTCCAAGCTGTGTAACGTAAAAACAATTCCTCCATGTGAGATGAATAAACATAACAAAAAGCAGATTCACAGAAAGCTTATTTCCAGTTTTTATCTGAAGTTATTTCCTTTTTCACCATAGTCCTGAATGTGCTCCCAAAGGTCCCTTTGTGGATCCGACCATGAGAGGTTCCAAGCGCCATAATGTAAAGAAAGCTTTATCTATGTGAGATCATTACACATAGCACTGAGTAATTTTCTAGAAAGCGTCTTTCTGGTTTTTGTCTGAGGCTATTTCCCTTTTCACCATCGACATAAACATGCTCTCGAATATCACGTGGTACCTGTTTCTCCAGGAGGGTTTCCCCGACGCTGTATGAGAAGAGAGGTATAACACTGTGAGTGGAATGCACACGTCACAAAGCCGTTTCTCGGAAAGCTTCTCTCCAGTTTCGGTCTGAACATATTTCCTTTTTCACCATAAGCCTCAAAGTGCTTCCGAATATCACATCACATGCTAAACATACACAGGGTAAGAAAACTGCTCAATGAAAACAGAGGCTTAACAGAGTGAGAGGAGTTAAGACGACATGGAGCAGTTTCACCGAAAGGTTCCCTCAGGCTTTTACCTGAGGATATTTCTTTCTGGATAATCTAAGGATCATTGCCTAATGTCCTTCCTCAGATTCCACACAAATAGTGATATCAAGCTACTCAATCCAAAGAATGGTTTAACACTATGAGAAGAATACCCACATAACAAAGCAGTTTCTCAGAACGTTTCTCTGCAGGTTTCATCGGAACATGTTTCCTTGCTCACCACAAGCCTTCGGGCACCACTAAATATCCCTTCACAGATTCTTCAAAGACAGAGTTTTGAAACTGGGTAACATAGAGTAAGCATTAACTCTGTGAAGTGAATGCACGTATCAGAGAGAAGATTCTTAGAATGCTTCTTACTCGATTTTATTTCAGTATATTTCACTATTTGCCATAGTCCTCCATGCGCTCCGAAATATCACTTTTAAGGTTTCACAGGAACAGTGTTCAAACACTGCCTTGGGGAATAGAGGTAGAACTCCCTGAGTGGAATGCATCCATCTCAAAGTAGTTTCTCAGAACACTTCTATCCAGTTTTTATCTGAAGATATCTCCCCTTTCCCGTACACCTGAATGTGCTCCCGAATGTCACTTCGCAGATCTGTGATTGACGGCGTTTCAAAACTGTGTAATATAAGAAAAGTTTTAACTATGCGAGATGAATAAATATATCTAACACAAAGCAGTTTCACAGAAATCTTCTTTCCAGTTCTTGTATGAGGATATTTCCTTTTTCACCATAGCCATCCTTGTACTCCCAAATGTCTCTTGGTAGCTTTTACTCCAAATGGGATTCCGGAATCCTCTAGGAGCAGAAAGGTATATTTTAGAGAGTGGAATGTACATGTAACAAAGCAGCTCCTCAGAAAGCTTCTCTCCAGTTTCTATCTGAAAATGTTTCCTTTCTCACCGCTAATCTCAAAGCGCTCCTGAATGTTCCTTCGCAGACTAAACAAAAACAGTGTTATGATACAGCTCAATGAAAAGAGAAACTTAACTGTGTGAGCAGAATTCACGTGACACAGAGCAGTTTCACAGAAAGCTTCCTTCTGGTTTCTATCTGAGGCTATTTCTTTTTCAGGATATTCTAAAGAGCGTTTCCAAATGTCGTTTCTCAGATTTTACAGAAACAGTGATTTCAAACTGCTCAATCCAAAGAATGATTTAACTCTATGAGATGAATACAAACATCACAAAGAGTTGCGCAGAAAACTTCTCTCCGATTGTCAATGGAGGACATTTCCGTGCCTCACACAGGCCTCCAGTTGCCACTTACTATCGCTTCGCAGAACCCTCAAAGACGGACTTTCAAACTCGGAAGTATAGAGTAAGCTTTAACCGTTTGAAAAGAATGAACATGTCATAGAACAGTTTCTTTTTTTATTGGATGACATTTCACTTTTTGCCATAGTCTCCAATGTGCTCCGAATATCATTCTTTTGGATTTACAGGAACAGTGTTCAAACTGTGCCTTATGAGAAGAAAGTTATAACTCCCTGAGTGGAATGCACACATCACCAAGCAGTTTCTCAGAAAGCTTCTCTCCAGTTTTTATCTGACTATATTTCCTATTTCACATAGGCCCGAATGTGATCCCAAATATCACTTCGTGGATCAATCCACGAGGGAGTTTCCAAGCTGCGTAATGAAAAGAAAGTTTTATCTATGTGAGGTGAATAAACATAGCAAAAAGCACGTTCACAGAAAGCTTCTCTCCAGTTTTTATCTGACTATATTTGCTATTTCACCATAGGCCTGAATATAATCCCAAATATCTTTCTCGGATCCATCCATGAGAGAGTTTTCAAACTGCGTAACGTAAAGAATTCTTCATCTATGTGAGATGAATAAACATGGCAACAAGCAGACTCACAGAAAGCTTCTTTCCAGTTTTTATGGGAATATATTTCCTTTTTCACCATAGTCCAGAATGTTCTCCCGATGGTGCCTTCGTGGATCCGTCCATGACAGTTTACAGCTGCATAATATAAAGAAAGCTTTATCTATGTGAGATTATTACACATATCACAGAGTAGTTTCCTAGAAACCTTCTTTCCTGTTTTTGTCTGAGGCTATTTCCCTTTTCACCATTGGCAACAACATGCTCCCGAATATTACTTGGTACCTGTTTCTCCAAAAGGGTTTCCCCGACGCTGTATGAGAAGAGAGATATAACACTGTGACTGGAATGCACATGTCGCAAAGCAGTTCCTCTGAAATCTTCTCTCCAGTTTCGGTCTGAACATATTTCCTTTTTCACCGATAGCCTAAAAGTGCTCCGGAATATCCCATCAAACGCTAAACATACACAGGGTTAGAAAACTGCTCAATGAAAAGAGAGGCTTAACTGAGTGAGAGGAATTAAGATGACACCGTGTAGTTTCAGAGAAAGCTTATTTCTGGATTTTAACTGAGGATATTTCTTTCTCCGTATTCTAAGCATCGTTCCCAAATGTCCTTCCTCAGATGCCACAAAGACAGTGATTTCAAGCTGATCAATACAAAGAATGGTAGAACTTTAAGAGACGAATACACACATTGCACAGCAGTTGCTCAAAAATTTTCTCTGCAGGATTCATCAGAAGACGTTTTTTTATTCACCACAAGCCTCCGGGCATCACTAAATATCCCTTCACAGATCTTTTATAGACAGAGTTTCGAAACTTGGCAACATAGAGTAAGCATTAACTCTGTGAAGTGAATGCACATATCGGAGAGTAGATTCTTATAACACTTCTTCCTCAATTTTATTTCAGTATATTTCACTATTCGCCATAGTTCCCAATGTGCCCTGAATACCACTTTTTCGGTTTCACAGGAACAGTGTTCTAACACTGCCTTGTGTGAACTCAGTTATAAGTCCCTGAGTGGAATGCATACACCAAAAAGTAGTTTCTCAGAAAGCTTCTCCAGTTTTTATCTGAAGATATCTCCTCTTTCACCGTAAGCCTGAATGTGCTCCCAAATGTCCCTTCGTGGATCTGTTCATGACAGAGTTTCTAAACTGCGTTATATAAGAAGTTTTAACTATGTGAGATGCATAAGTATATCTAACACAAAGCAGTTTCACCGAAATCTTCTTTCCAGTTTTTGTCTGAGAATATCTCCTTTTTCACCATATCCATCTCTACAGTCCTGAATGTTTCTTGGTAGCTTTTTCTCCAAAAGGAAATCCGAAATCCTCTATGATATGAAAGGTATATATCTGTGAGTGGAATGTACATGTCACAGGGCAGTTCCACAGAAAGCTTTTCTCCAGTTTCTGTCTAAAGATGTTTTCTTTCTCACCATAACCCTTGAATTGCTCCAGAATATCCCTTCGCAGACTAAACAAAAACAGTGTTATGATACTGATCAATGGAAAGAGAAGCTAAACTGTGTAAGCATAATTCACGTGACACAGAGTAGTTTAACAGAAAGCTTCCTTCTGGATTCTCTCTGATATTATTTGTTTTCAGGGTATTCTAAAGAGCGTTTCCACATATTCTTTCTCAGATTCCAAAGAAGCAGTGATTTGAAACTGCTCAATCGAAGAATGATTTAACACTCTGAGATGAATGCAAACATACCAAAAGAGTTGCCCAGACAGCTTCTCTCCAATTTTCGATGGAGGACATTTTCTTGCTAGACACAGGCCTCCGGTTACTACTTACTATCTCGTAGCAGAAACCACAAAGACCGACTTTCAAACTGGGAAATGTAGAGTAAGCTTTAACCCTGTGAAAAGAATGGACATGTCAGAGAGCAGTTTCTTCCAGTGCTTCTTTCTTTTTTTTATTGAACGACATTTTACTTTTTGCCATAGTCCTCAATGTGCTCCGATTATCACTTTTTGGTTTTAAAGGGACAGTGTTGAAACTGTGCTTTATGAGACGAAAGTTATAACTCCCTAAGTGGAATGCACACACCACCAAGCAGTGTCTCAGAAAGCTTCCTTCCAATTTTTATCTCATTGTATTTCCTCTTTCATCATAGGCCCAAAGGTGATCCCAAATATCCCTTCACGGATCCATCCATCAGGGAGTTTCCAAGCTGCATAATATAAAGAAAGCTTCATCTATGTGAGATGAGTAAACATAGCAAAAAGAAAATTCACAGAAAGCTTCTTTCCAGTTTTTATCTGAAGGTATTTCCTTTTTCACCATAGTCCAGAATGTGCTCCAGAAGGTGCCTTCGTGGATCTGTCCATGAAAATTTCCGAGCAGTGTGATGTAAAGAAAGCTTTATCTATGTGAGATGATTACACATATCACAGAGTAGTTTCCTAGAAAGCTTCTTTCCAGTTTTTGTCTGAGGATATTTTCCTTTTCATCATCGGCATCAACATGCTCCCGAATATCCCTTTGTACCTGTTTCTCCAAAAGGGTTTACCCTACTCTGTATGAGAAGAGAGGTATAACACTGTGACTGGAATGCACACGTCACAAAGCAGTTTCTCGGAAAGCTTCTCTCAATTTCGGTCTGAACATATATCCTTTTTCACCGTTAGCCTCAAAGTGCTCCTGAATATCCCATCACACACTCAACATACACAGGGCTAGAAAACTGCTCAATGAAAAGGGAGGTTTATCTCAGTGAGAGGAATTAAGATCACACAGAGTAGTTTCACAGAAAGCTTCCTTCTGGATTTTGCCTGAGGATATTTCTTTCTCCATATTCTAAGGATCGTTCCCAAATGTCCTCCCTCAGATTCCACAAAAACAGTGATTTCAAGCTGTTCAATCCAAAGAATGATTTAAGTGTAGGAGACGAATACACACATCACTAAGTAGTTGCTCAGAATGTTTCTCTGCAGGTTTCATTGGAAGACGTTTCCTCGCTCACCACAGGCTTCCCGGTGTCACTAAATATCCCTTTACAGATTCTTCAAAGACAGAGCTTCGAAACTGGGCAACATAGAGTAAGCATTAACTCTGTGAAGTGAATCCACATATCAGAGAGCAGATTCTTGGAACGCTTCTTCCCCAATTTTATTTCAGTATATTTCACTATTCGCCATAGTCCTCAATGCGTTCCAAAATATCACTTTTACAGTTTCACAGGAACAGTGTTCAAACACTGCCTTGTGAGAAAAGACGTATAACTCCCTAAATGAAATGCATACATCACAAAGTAGTTTCTCAGAAAGCTTCTATCCAGTGTTTATCTGAAGATATCTCCTCTTTCACCATAGGCCTGAACGTCCTCTTGAATGTCTCTTCACGGATCTGTGCATGACAGAGTTTCCTAACTGGGTAATATAATTTGAGTTTTAACTATGCGAGATGAATGAATCTATATAACAGAAAGCAGTTTCACAGGAAATTTCTTTGCAATTTTTGTCTGACGATATTTCCTTTTTCATCTTAGCCCTCCCTATACTCCCGAATATCTCTTGATAGCTTTTTCTCCAAAAGGGAGTCTTTTCCCTTTTCACCATCAGCATCAACATGCTCCCAAATATCACTTGGTACCTGTTTCTCCAAAAGGGTTTCCCCGACGCTGTGTGAGAAGAGAGGTATAACATTGTGACTGTAATGTACACGTCACAAAGCAGTTTCTCTGAAAGCTTCTCTCCAGTTTCTGTCTGAACATATTTCCTTTTTCACCGTTAGCCTCAAAGTGCCTCTGAACATCCCATCACACTCTAAAGATACACAGAGCTAGAAAACTTGTCAATGAAAAGGGAGGCTTAACGGAGTGAGAGTAATTAAGACGACACAGAGCAGATTCTGAGAAAGCTTTCTACTGGATTTTTCCTGAGGATGTTTCTTTCTCCATATTCTAAGGTTCGTTCCCAAAAGTCCTTCCTCAGATTCCACAAAAATAGTGATTTCAAGCTGTGAAATCCAAAGAACGGTTTAACTCTGTGAGTCGAATGTACACATTGCAAAGCAGTTGCTCAGAAACTTTCTCTGCAGGTTTCATCGGAAAACGTTTCCTCGCTCACCACAGGCCCCAGGGTGTCAATAAATATCCCTTCACAGATTCTTCAAATCAGAGTTTCGAAACTGAGCAACATAGAGTAACCATTAATTCTGTGAAGTGAATGCACGTATCAGAGAGCAGATTCTTGGAACGCTTCTTCCTCCATTTTATTTCAGTATATTTCACTACCCGCCATAGTCCTAAAGGCATTCCGAAATATCACTTTTTCAGTTTCACAGGAACAGTGTTCAAGCAGAGCCTTGTGAGAAAATAGGTACAACTCTCTGAGTGGAATGCATACATTACAAAGTAGTTTCTCAGAAAGCTTCTATAAAGTTTTTATCTGAAGATACCTCCTCTTTCACCATAGGCAAGAATGTGCTCCCGAATGTCCTTCCACAGATATGTGCATGATGGAGTTCCCAAACTGCTTAATATAATTAAAGTTTTAAATATGCAAGATGAACAAATACATCTAACACAGGGAAGTTTCACAGAAATCTTCTTTCCAGTTTTTGTCTGAGGATATTTCCTTTTTCATCAGAGTCATCACTATACTCCCGAATATCTCTTGGTAGCTTTTTCACCAAAAGGGATTCCGGAATCCTCTAGGAGAAGAAACATGTATTTTTGTGAGTGGGATGCACATGTCTCAGAGCAGCTCCTCAGAAAGCTTCTCTCCAGTCTCTATCTGAAGACGTTTCCTTACTCACCGTAAGCCTCAAAACCGTCCACAGTATCCCTTCACAGACTAAACAAAGACAGTGTTATGATACAGCTCAATGAAAAGGGAAACTTAACTGTGTGAGCAGAATTCACGGGACACAGAGCAGTTTCACAGAAAGCTTCCTTCTGGTTTCTCTCTGAGGTTATTTCTTTTTCAGGATATTCTAAAGAGCGATTCCAAATGTCCTTTCTCAGATTCCACAGAACCAGTGATTCCAAACTACTCAATCCAAAGAATGATTTAACTCTATGAGATCAATTCAAACATAATAAAAGACTTGTGCAGAAAGCTTCTCTCCGATTTTTGATGGAAAACATTTCCTTGCCCCACAAAGGTCTCTAGTCGACAATTATGATCCCTTCGCAGAAGCCTCAAAGACCCACTTGCAAACTGGGAAATGTAGAGTAAGCTTTAACCCTGTGAAAAGAAGGGACATGTCAGAGAGCAGTTTCTTCGACGGCTTGCTTCTTTCTGTTTTTTATTGGATGCCATTTCACTTTTGCCATAGTCTTCAAAGTGTGACAAATATCACTCTTTTGTTTTCATTGGAACAGTGTTCAAACTGTGCCTTATGAGAAGAAAGTTATAACTCCCTGAGTGGAATGCACACATCACCAAGGAGTTTCTCAGAAAGCTTCCCTCCAGTTTTTATCTGACTATATTTGTTATTTCACCATAGAACCAAATGTGAACCCAATTATCCCTTCACGGATCCATCCACGAGGGAGTTTCCAAGCTGCGTAATGGAAAGAATGCTTCATATATGTGACATGAATAAACATAACAAAAAGCAGATTCACAGAAAACTCCTTTCCAGTTTTTATCTGAAGATATTTCCTTTTTCACCATAGTTCTGAATGTGCTCTCGAAGATCCCTTCGTAGATCCGTCCATGACAGGTTCCAAGCTGCATCATGTAAAGAATGCTTTATCGATGTGAGATGATTACACATATCACAGAGATGTTTCATGGAAAGCTAATTTCCAGTTTCTGTCTGGGCAATTTCCCTGTTCACCATCGGCATCAACATGCTCCCGAATATCACTTGATACCTGTTTCTCCAAAAGGATTCCCTGACGCTGTATGAGAAGAGAGGTATAAAACTGTGATTGGAATGCACGCATCACAAAGCAGTTTCTCGGAAAGCTTCTCCCCAGTTTCGGTCTGAACATACTTCCTTTTCACCGTTAGCCTCAAACTGCTCCCGAATATCCCATCACACACTAAACATACACAGGGCCTGGAAAACCTCTCAATTAAAAGAGAGACTAATCAGTGTGAGAGGAATTAAGACGACACAGAGAAGTTTCGCAGAAAACTTCCCTCTGGATATTACCTGAGGATATTTCTTTCTCCATATTCTAAGGATCGTTTTCAAATGTCCTTCCTCAGATTCCACAAAAACAGTGATTTCAAGCTGTGAAATCCAAAGAACGGTTTAACTCTATGAGACGAATATACACACGCAAAGCAGTTGCTCAGAACGTTTCTCTGCAGGTTTCATCGGAAGACGTTTCCTTGCTCACCACAGGCCTCCAGACGTCACTAAATATCCCTTCACAGATACTTCATAGACAGAGTTTCAAAACTGAGCAACATAGAGTAAGCATTAACTCTGATAAAGTGAATGCACATATCACCATTAGCCTCAAAGTGCTCCCGAATATCCCATCACACGCTAAACATACACAGGGCTAGAGAACTGCTCAGTGAAAAGAGAGGCTTATCTGAGTGAGAGGAATTAAGATGACAGAGAGCAGTTTCATAGAAAGCTTCCTTCTGGATTTTTCCGGAGGATATTTCTTTCTCTATTTTCTAAGGATCATTCCCAAATATCCTTCCTCAGATTCCACAAAAAGAGTGATTTCAAGCTCCTCAATACAGAGAATGATTTAACTCTAGGAGACGACTACAAACATCGCAAAGTATTTGCTCAGAACGTTTCTCTGCAGGTTTCTTGGGAAGGCGTTTCCTCGCTCACCACAAGCCTCTGGGCGTCACAAAATATCCCTTCACATATTCATCGAAGATAGAGTTTCAAAACTGCGTAAGATGGAGTAAGCATTAACTCTGTGAAGTGAATGCACATATCAGAGAGCAGAATATTGGAATGCTTCTTCCTCGTTCTTATTTCATTATATTTCACCATTCGCCATAGATATCAATGTGTTCCGAAATATCACTTTTTCTTTTTCACAGGAAGAGTGTTCAAACACTGCCTTGTAAGAAAACAGGTATATCTCCATGAGTGGAATTCATTCATCAGATAGTAATTTCTCAGAAAGCTTCTATCCAGTGTTTATCTCAAGATATATCCTCTTTCACCATAGGGCTGAATATCCTCCCTAATGTGCCTTCGCGGATCTGTGTTGACGGAGTTTCCAACCTGCGTAATATAATTAAAGTTTTAAATATGCGAGATGAATAAATATATCTAACACAAAGCATTTTCACAGAAATATTCTTTACAGTTTTTGTCTGAGGATATTTCCTTCTTCACCGTGGTCATCGCTATACTCCCGAATACCTCTTGGTACCTTTTCTCCAAAAGGGATTCCGGAATCCTCTAGGAGAAGAAAGGTATATTTCTGTGAGTGGGATGCACACGTCACAAAGCAGCTCCTCAAAAAGCTTCTCTCCAGTCTCTATCTGAAGGTGTTTCCTTTCTCACCGTAAGCCTGAAAGCCTTCCAGAGTATCCCTTTGCAGACTACACAAAAACAGTGTTATGTTACAGCTCAATGAAAAGACAAGCTTAACTGTGTGAGCAGAATTCACGTGACACAGAGCAGTTTCACAGAAAGCTTCCTTCTGGTGTCTCTCTGAGGTTATTTCTTTTTCAGGATATTCTAAAGAGCGTTTCCAAATGTCCTTTCTCAGATTCCACAGAAACAGTGATTTCAAATTGCTCAATGCAAAGAATATTTAATGCTATCAGGTGAATACAAGCATCACAAAAGAGTTGCGCAGAAATCTTCTCTCCGATTTTTGATGGAAAATATTTCCTTGCCTCACACAGGCCTCCAGTCTCCACTTACTATCCCTTTGCAGAACCCTCAAAGAGGGACTTTCATACTGGGCAATGTACAGTAAGCTTTAACCCTGTGAAAAGAATGGACATGTCAGAGAGCAGTTTCTTTGAGTGCTTCTTTCTGTTTTTTATTGGACAGCATTTCACTTTTTGCCATCATCTTCAATGTGCTCGGTCTATCACTCTATTGGTTTTACAGGAACTGTGTCCAAACTGTTCCTTATGAGAAAAAAGTTAAAGCTATCTGAGTGGAATGCGCACATCACCAAACATTTCTCAGAAAGCTTCTCTCCAATTTTTATCTGACTATATTTCCTCTTTCACCATAGGCCCAAATGTGATCCCAAATATCTCTTTGCAGATCCATCCATGAGCAAGTTTCCAAGGTGCGTAATGTAAAGAATGCTTCATGTTTGTGAGATAAATAAGCATATTAAAAAGCAGATTCACAGAACGCTTCTTTACAGTTTTTATCTGAAGATATTTCCTTTTACACCATAGTCCAGAATGTGCTCCAGAAGGTCCCTTCATGGATCCGTCTGTGACAGTTTCCAAGCTGCGTATTGTAAATCAAGCTTTACCTATATGAGATGATTACACATATCCCAGAGTGGTTTCCTAGAAAGGTTCTTTCCAGTTTTTTTTCTGAGACTATTTCCCTTTTCACCAACGGCATCAACATGCTCCTGAATATCACTTGGTACCTGTTTATTCAAAAGGGCTTCCTCGATGCTGCATGAGAAGAGAGGTATAACAATGTGACTGAAATGCAACCATCACAAAGCAGTTCCTCAGAAGGCTTCTTTCCAGTCTCGTTCTGATCATATATCCTTTTTGACCGTTAGACTCAAAGTGCTCCCGAATATCTCATCACACGCTAAACATACACAGGGCTAGAAAGTAGCCCAATGAAAAGAGAGACTTATTTGAGTGAGAAAAATTAAGATGACACAGAGAAGTTTCACAGAAAGCTTCCTTCTGGATTTTAACTGAGGATATTTCCTTCTCCGTATTATAAGGGTCGATTCCAAATGTCTTTCTTCAGATTCTTTAAAAACAGTGATTTCACATTGCTGAATCTAAAGAATGTTTTAACTCTAGGAGACGAATACACACATTGCAAAGCAGTTGCTCAGAACGATTCTCTGCAGGTTTCATCAGAAGACGTTTCCCCGCTCTCCACAAGCCTCCGGGCATCACTAAATGTCCCTTCACAGATTCTTCAAAGAGAGTTTCAAAACTGGGCAACATAGAGTAAGCATTAACTACGTGAAGTGAATCCACATATCAGAGAGCAGATTCTTGGAATGCTTCTACCTCGATTTTCTTTCAGTATGTTTGACTATTCGCCATAGTCCTCAATGCGTTCCGAAATGTCACTTTTTTGGTTTCACAGGAAAAGTGTTCAAACACTTGCTTGTGGGAAAAGAGGTATAACTCCCTGAGTGGAATGCATATATCACAAAGTAGTTTCTCAGAAAACTTCTATCCAGTTTTTATCTGAAGATATCTGCTCTTTCCCCGTACACCTGAATGTGCCCCCGAACATCCCTTCATGCATCTGTGCATGATGGAGTTCCCAAACTACGTAATATAATTAAAGTTTTAACTATGTGAGATGAATGAATATATCTAACACAAGGCAGTTTCACAGAAATGTTCTTTACTGCATTTTTCTGAGGATATTTCCTTTTTCACCATAGCCTTCCCTATACTCCCAAATATCTCTTGGTAGCTTTTTCTCCAAATGGGATTCCGGAATCCTCTAGGAGAATAAAGCTATATTTCTGTGAGTGGAATGCACACGTCACAAAGCAGTTCCTCAGAACGATGCTCTCCAGTTTCTATCTGTAGACCTCTCTTTTCTCACCTAAGCCTCCAAGCCCTCCAGAATATCCCTTTGCAGACTAAATGAAAACAGTGTTATGATACAGCTCAAGGAAAAGAGAAGCTTAATTGTGTGAGCGGAATTCTCCTGACAGAGAGCAGTTTCACAGAAGGCTTCCTTCTGTTTTTTCTCTGAGGTTATTTCTTTTTCAGGATATTCTAAAGAGCGTTTCCAAATGTTCTTTCTCAGATTCCACAGAAACAGTGATTTCAACTGCTCAAACCAAAGAATGATTTAACTCTATGAGATGAATACAAACATCACAAAAGAGTTTATGCAAGAAGCTTCTTTATGATTTTCGATTTAAGACATTTCCTTGTCTCACTATGGCCACCGGTCGCCATTTACGATTCCTTCCCATAACCCTCAAAGACCTACTTTCAAACTGGGAAATGTAGAGTAAGATTTAACCCTGTGAAAAGAATGGACATGTCAGAGAGCCGTTTCTTAGAGTGCTTATCTCTGATTTTTAACGGACGTCATTTCACTTTTTGCCATAGTCTTCAATGTGCTCCGAATATCACTCTTTTGGTTTAAAAGTAAAAGTGTTCAAACTGTGCCTTATGAGAAGAAAGTTATAACACCCTGAGTGATTTCAATCTGCTCCATCCAAAGAACGGTTTAAATGTATGAGATGAATACACACATCGCAAAGCAGTTGCTCAGAACGTTTCTCTGCTGGATTCATCGGAAGACATTTCCTTGCTCACCACAGGCCTCCGGGAGTCACTAAATATCCCTTCACAGATTGTTCAAAGACAGAGCTTCGAAAGTGGGCAACATAGGGTAAGCATTAACTCTGGGAATTGAATGCACACATCCGTGAGCAGATTATTGGAATGCTCCTTCCTCGATTTTATTTCAGTGTATTTCACTACTCGCCATAGTCCTCAATGCTTTCCGAAATATCACTGTTTCTGATTCACAAGAACAATGTTCAAACAGAGCCTTGTGAGAAAGAGGTACAACACCCTGAGTGGAATGCATACATCACAAAGTAGTTTCTCAGAATGATTCTATCCAGTTTTTATCTGAAGATATCTCTTCTTTCACATTAGGGCTGAATGTGCTCCTGAATCTCCCTTCACGGATCTGTGCATGACAGAGTTTCCAAACTGTGTAATACATTTAAAGGTTTAACTAAACGAGATGAATAAATATATCTAACACAAGGCAGTTTCAAAGAAATCTTCTTTCCAGTATTTGTCTGAGGATATTTCATTTTCACGAGAGTCGTCGCTATTCTCCCGAATATCTCTTGGTAGCTTTTTCTCCAAAAGGGATTCCGGGATCCTCTAGGAGAAGAAAGGTATGTTTCTGTGAGTGGAAACCACACGTCACAAAGCAGCTCCTCAGAAAGCTTCTCTCCAGTTTCTATCTGAAGACGTTTCCTTTCTCACCGTAAGCTTCCAAGCCCTCCAGAATATCCCTTCTCAGACTAAACAAAAACAGTGTTATGATACAGCTCAATGAAAAGAGAAGCTTAACTTTGTGAGCAGAATTCACGTGACACAGAGCAGTTTCACAGAAAGCTTCCTTCTGGTTTCTCTCTGAGGTTATTTCTTTTTCAGGATATTCGAAAGATCGTTTCCAAATGTCCTACCTCAAATTCCACAGAAACAGTGATTTAAAACTGCTCAATCCAAAGTGTGATTTAACTGTATGAGATGTATACAAACATCACAAAGGAGTTGTGCAGAAAGCTTCTCTCTGATTTTCGATGGAAGACACTTCCTTGCCTCACACCGGCCTCCAGTTGCCACCTACAGTCCCATCGCAGAAACCTCAAAGACCAACATTCAAACTGGGAAGTGTACAGTAAGCTTTAACCCCATGAAAAAATGGACCTGGTTTGAAGAACTGCGAAGTAACCGCTGAGCTAAAGCCAGCCCAAAGCCGGAGGCGTCACGCTACCTGACTTCAAACTATACTACAAGGCTACAGTAACCAAAACAGCATGGTACTGGTACCAAAACAGAGATATAGACCAATGGAACAGAACGGAGCCCTCAGAAATAATGCCACACATCTACAACCATCTGATCTTTGACAAACCTGACAAAAACAAGAAATGGGGAAAGGATTCCCTATTTAATAAATGGTGCTGGGAAAATTGGCTAGCCATAAGTAGAAAGCTGAAACTGGATCCTTTCCTTACTCCTTATACGAAGATTAATTCAAGATGGATTAGAGACTTAAATGTTAGACCTAATACCATAAAAACCCTAGAAGAAAATCTAGGTAGTACCATTCAGGACATAGGCATGGGCAAGGACTTCATGTCTAAAACACCAAAAGCAACGGCAGCAAAAGCCAAAATTGACAAATGGGATCTCATTAAACTAAAGAGCTTCTGCACAGCAAAAGAAACTACCATCAGAGTGAACAGGCAACCTACAGAATGGGAGAAAATTTTTGCAATCTACTCATCTGACAAAGGGCT
>NC_045446.1:48314846-48316831 GCF_002776525.5 Piliocolobus tephrosceles
AGCTTCTCTCCAGTATTTATCTGACTATATTTCCTATTTCACCATAGATCGAAATGTGATTCCAAAGATCTGTTTGTGGGTCCATCCACAAGGGAGTTTCCTAGCTGCATAATGTAAAGAAAGCTTCATCTATGTGAGATGAATGAACGTGGCTAAAAGCAGATTCACAGAAAGCTTCTTTCCAGTTTTTATCAGAAGATATTTCCTTTTTCACCATAGTCCAGAATGTGCTCCCGAAGGTCCCTTTATGGATCCGTCCATGACAGTATCTGAGCTGTGTAATTTAAAGAAAGCTTTATCTATGTGAGGTGATTACAGATATCATATAGTAGTTTCCTAGAAAGTTTCTTTCCAGTTTTTTTCTGAGGCTATTTCCCTTTTCAACATCGGCATCAACATGGTCCCGAATATTACGTGGCACCCGTTTCTCCAAAAGGGTTTCCCCAATGCTGTATGAGAAGAGAGGTATAACACTGTGACTGGAATGCACATGTCACAAAGCATTTCCTCGGAAGACTTCTCTCCAGTTTTGTCTGAACATATTTCCTTTCTCACTGTTAGCCTCAAAGTGCTCCCGAATATCCCATCACATGCTAAACATACACAGGGCTAGAAAACTGCTCAATGAAAAGAGAAGCTTAACTGAGTGAGAGGAATTAAGATGACACAGAGCAGTTTCACAGAAACCTTCCTTCTGGATTTTACCTGACGATATTTCTTTCTCCATATTCTATGGATTGTTCAAAAATGTCCTTCTTATGATTCCTCAAAAATGGTGATTTCAAGCTGCTCAATCCAAAGAATTGTTTAACTATAGGAGACGAATACACACATCGCAAAGCAGTTCTCAGAACGTTTCTCTGCAGTTTTCATCAGAAGGCATTTCCTGTGTCACCACAAGCCTCTGGTGTCACTAAATATCCCTTCACAGATTCTTCAAAGACAGAGTTTCGAAACTGGGCAACATAGAGGAAGCATTAACTCTGTGAAGTGAATGCACATATCAGAGAGCACATTCATGGAATGCTTCTTCATTGAAATTATTTCACTATATTTCATTCCATGCATTCCAAAATATCACTTTTTCGGTTTCACAGGAACAGTGTTCAAACACAGCCTTGTGAGAACAGAGGTATAACTCCCTGAGTGGAATGCATACATCACAAAATAGTTTCTCAGAAAGCTTCTATCCAGTTTTTATCTGAAGATAACTCCACTGCTACGAGAAGGGAAAAGTGAATCTCTGTGTTATGAATTCAAACAACAGAAAGCAACTTCTGAGAAAGCTTCTTTCTAGTTTTTATCTGAAGATATTTCCGTTTTCACCGTAGGCCTCAATGCACTCCCAGATATCACTTTGCAGAATCCACGACAACAGTGTTAGCGAACTGCTTCGTGAAGACACAGTTGTAACTCGGTGACGTGAATTCACATACCCAAAGAAGCTTCAGAGAAAGCTACATTCTACCTTTTATTTGAAGATATTTCCTTTGTCACCATCAGCTTCATTTCGCTAAGGAATATCCCAGTGCACATCGGAAGAACAGAGTCTTAGCACACGGATAAATAAAAAGGAAAGTGTAACTCTGTGAGTTGCATCCACATGTCACAATACAGTTTCTCAGAACGCTTCCTTCCAGTTTTTATGTGAGGATATTTTCCTTTTCACCATAGCCCTCAAAGAGCTCCCAAATATCACTTGGCAGAATCCACCACAACAGTGTTAGCAAACACTTACAAGAAGGGAAAAGTGAATCTCTGTTTTTTGAATTTTCACATCAGAAAGCAACTTCTGAGAAAGCTCCTTTCTTGTTATTATCTGAGGATATTTCCCTTTCCACCATATGCCTCAATGCGCTCCCAAATATCACTTTGCAGATTCCACAAAAACACTGTTAGCAAACTGCTTCATGAAGACTAAGTTGTTACTCTGTGAGTTGAATTCACATAACACAGAAGTTTGTCACACAGCTTCTTTCACGTTT
>NC_045446.1:48316841-48341782 GCF_002776525.5 Piliocolobus tephrosceles
AATTCACACATCATGAAGCAATTTCTCAGAAACCTTCTTTCTAGTTTTTGTCTGAGGATATTTCCGTTTTCACCATGGGCCTCGATGCGCTCCCAAATATCACTTTGCAGATTTCATGACAACAGTGTTAGCAAACTGCTTCGTGAAGACAAAGTTGTAACTCGGTGAGATGAATTCACATGCACAAGGAAGGTTCACAGAAAGCTACTTTCTAGTTTTTATTTGAGGATATTTCCTTTGTCTCCGTCAGCTTCATTGCGCTAGAAATATCCCAATGCAGATTGCATGAAATGAGTCTTAGCACATGGATCAATGAAAAGGAGAGTGTAACTTTGTGAGTTGTATTCACAGGTCACAGTGTAGTTTCTCAGAAAACTTCCTTCCAGTTTTTATCTGAGGATATTTCCTTTTTCACCATAACCCTCACTGGGCTCCCAAATACCGCTTTGCAAATTCCCCGAGAACAGCCTTAGCGAACGGCTATATTAGGAGAAAGCTGTAACTTTATGAGATGAATTCACAGATCACACTGAAGTTTCTCAGAAAGCTTCTCTCTCATTTTTAACAGAGGATATTTCCTTTGGCCCTATAGTCTTTTTTTTTTTTTTTTTTTTTTTTTTTTTTTTTTTGAGACAGAGTCTTGCTCTGTCGCCCAGGCTGGAGTGCAGTGGCTGGATCTCAGCTCACTGCAAACTCCGCCTCCCGGGTTCACGCCATTCTCCTGCCTCAGCCTCCAGAGTAGCTGGGACTACAGGCGCCCGCCACCTCTCCCGGCTAGTTTTTTTTTGTATTTTTAGTAGAGACGGGGTTTCACCGTGTTAGCCAGGATGGTCTCGATCTCCTGACCTTGTGATCCGCCTGTCTCAGCCTCCCAAAGTGCTGGGATTACAGGCTTGAGCCACCGCGCCCGGCCTTGGCCCTATAGTCTTAAAAGGGATCCGAAATATAAGTTCTCAGATCCACAAAAACAGGGTTAGCCCATGGCTCCACAAAATACAGGAGTAACTCAGTAAGTTGAATTCACACATCACAGAGCAGTTTCTCAGAAAGCTGCTTTCTTGTTTGAGCTGAGGTTATTTGTGGTCTCGGAGTGCCACCGTGTATCTTATTGCAGTGTCTGTGAAAACACTGTTAGCAAGCTTCTGAATGAAAACAATCATCTAACACTGTGAGCTGAATTTACCCACAACAAAGAAGTTTCTGAGAAGGCTTCTCTGTAGATTTGTCTGAAGATATTTCATTGTTCACCATGGGATCCAACGATATCCAAGACATCACTTCTGAGCTTCCACAAAGTCAGTGCTAGCAGACTGCTACATGAAAGAGTGGTTTAACTCTTTCAAATGAATTCATGCATTACAAAGCAATTTCTTGGAGGATATTTCCTTTTTTACCATAGCCCTCAATGAGCTCCCTCTATGAGACGATTACACACATCACAAAGCAGTTTCTCTGAAAGTTTCTCTTCAGGTTTCATTGGAAGACGTTGCCTAGCTCACCACAAGCCACTGGGTGCCACTAAATATCCCTTCACAGATTCTTCAAAGACAGAGTTGCAAAACTGGGCAACATAGAGTAAGCATTAACTCTCTGAGGTGAATGTACATATCAGAGAGCAGATTCTTTCAACCCCTCTTCCTTGATTTTTTTTCAGTATATTTCACTATTCACCATAATCCTCAAGATGCTCTGAAATATCAGTTATTTGGTTTCGCAGTAGCAGTGTTGAAATGCTGCCTTGTGAGAAAAGGGGTATAACTCCCTGAGTGGAATTTAAACATCACAAGCAAGTTTCTCAGAAGGCTTCTATCCAGTTTTGATCTGAAGATATCTCCTCTTTCACCGTAGGCCCGATTGTGCTTCCAAATATCCCTTCGCGAATCCGTGCATGACGGAGTTTCCAAACTGTGTAATATAAGAAAATGTTTCAACTATGCGAGATGAATAAATATATCTAACACAAAGCAGTTTCACAAAAATCTTCTTTCCACTTTTTGTCTGAGGACATTTCCTTTTTCACCATATCCGTCATTATAATCCCGAATGACTCTTGGTGCTTTTTCTCCAAAAGGGATTCCAGAATCCTCTAGGGGAAGAAAGGTATATGTCTGTGAGTGGAATTCACACATCACAATGCAGCTTCTCAGAAAGCTTCTCTCCAGTTTCTATCTGAAGGCGTTTCCTTTCTGACCATAAGCCTCAAAGTGCTCCTGAATATCCCTTCACAGACTAAACAAAAACAGTGTTATGATACTGCTCAATGAAAAGAGAAGCTTAACTGTGTGAGCGGAATTCACGTGACACAGAGTATTTTCACAGAAAGCTTCCTTCTGGTTTCTCTCTTAGGTTATTAATTGTTCGGGATATTCTAAAGAGCGTTTCCAAATGTCCTTTCTCAGATTCCACAGACACAGTGATTTCAAACTGCTCAATCGAAAGAATGATTTAACTCTGTGAGATGAACACAAATATTACAAAAGAGTTGCGCAGAAAGCTTCTCTCCAATTTTTGATGGAAGACATTTCCTTGCTCGATAGAGGCTTCAGGTTGCCACTAACTAACCCTTTGCAGAACCCTCTAAGACCGACTTTCCAACTGGAAAATGTAGAGTATGCTTTAACCCTGTGAAAAGAATGGACATGTCAGAGAGCAGTTTCTTCGTGTGCTTCCTTCTAATTTTTATTGGATGGCATTTCACACTTTGCCATAGTTTTCAATGTGCTCCAAATATCACTCTTTTATTTTTATAGGAACTGTGTTCAAACTGTGCCTTATGAGAAGAAAGTTAAAACATTCTGATTGGAATGCACAAATCACCAAGCAGTTTCTCAGAAAGCTTCTCTCCATTTTTTATCTGACTATATTTCCTATTTCACCATGGGCAAGAATGTGATCCCAAATATCCCTTTGGGGATCCATCCAAGAGGGAGTTTACAAGCTGCATAATATAAAGAAAGGTTCACCTATGTAAGATGAATAAACATAGGAAAAAGCAGATTCACAGAAAGCTTCTTTCCTGTTTTTATCTGAAGATAATTCCTTTTTCACTATAGTCCTGAACGTGCACCCAAATGTCCCTTCATGCATTCCTCCATGACAGTTTCTAACCTGCATAAGGTAAAGAAAACTTTTTCTATGTGAGATGATTACACATATCACAGAGTAGTTTCCTAGAAAGCTTCTTTCCACTTTTTGTCTGAGGCTATTTTCCTTTTCACCATTGGCATTAACATGCTCCCTAATATCACCTTGTACCTGTTTCTCCAAAAGTGTTTCCCCGACTCTGTATGAGAAGAGAGGTATAACACATTGAATGGAATGCACAGGTCACAAAGCAGTTCCTCGGAGAGCTTCTTTCCAGTTTCTGTCTGAACATATTTTCTTTTTCACTCTAAGCCTGAAAGTGCTCCCGAATATCGCATCACACCCTAAACATACACAGGGTTAGAAAACTGATACAGGAAAAAAGAGGCTTCTCTGAGCGAGAGGAATTAAGACGACACAGAACAGTTACACAGAAAGCTTCTTTCTGGATTTTACCTGAGGATATTTCTTTCTCCGTATTCTAAGGATGGTTTCCAAATGTCCTTGCTCAGATTACACAAAAACAGTGATTTCAAGCTGCTTTATCCAAAGAATGGTTTAAATCTATGAGACGAATACAAACTTCACAAAGCAGTTACTCAGAAAGATTCTCTGCAGGTTTCATCATAAGACGTTTCCTTGCTCACCACAAGCCTCTGCGAGTCACTAAATATCTCTTCACAGATTCTTCAAAGACAGAATTTCGAAAGTGGGCATCATAGAGTAAGCGTTAACTTTGCATACTCATTAACATGGAGTAAGCATAGCTCTGTGAAGTGAATGCACATATCAGAGAGCAGATTCTTGTAACTATTCTTCCTCGATTTTATTTCAGTGTATTTCACTATTCGTCATAGTAGTCAATGTGCTCTGAAATATCACTTTTTCAGTTTCACAGGAACAGTGATCAAACACTGCCTTGTGAGAAAAGACGTATTATTCCCTGAGTGGAATGCATACATCTCAAAGTAGTTTGTAAGAAAGCTTCTATCCAGTTTTTATCTGTAGATATCTCCTCTTTCACTGTAGGCTTGAATGTGTTCCCGAATGTCCATTCGCCGATCCGCGCGTGATGGAGTTTCCAAACTGCATAATATAAGAAAAGTTTTAACTATGAGAGATGAATAAATATATCTAACACAAAGCAGTTTCACAGAAATCTTTACAGTTTTGTCTGAGGATATTTCCTTTTTCACCATAGCTGTCCCTATACTCCCGAAGGTCTCTTGGTAGATTTTTCACCAAAAAGGAGTCCGAAATCCTGTAGGAGAAGAAAAGTAGGTATCTGTGAGTGGAATGAACACATCACAAAGCAGCTCCTCAGAAAGCTTCTCTGCAGTTTCTATCTGGAGACGTTTCCTTTCTCACCATGAGTCTCAAAGCGCTAATGAATATCCCTTCTCAGAGTAAATAAAAACAGTGTTATGATACTGCTCAATGAAAAGAGAAGCTCAACTGTTTGAGCAGAATTCACGTGACACAGAGAAGCTTCACAGAAAGCTTCCTTCTGGTTTCTCTCTGAGGTTACTTCTTTTTCAGGATATTCTAAAGAGCATTTCCAAATGTCCTTTCTCAGAATCCACAGAAACAGTGATTTCAAACTGCTCAATCCAAAGAATGATTTAACTCTATGAGATGAATACAAACATCACGAAGGTTTGTGCAGAAAACTTCTCTCCAATATTCGATGGAAGGCATTTCCTTGCTCGACACAGGCCTCTGATTGCCCCTTGCTATCCCTACACAGAACCCTCAAAGACCGACATTCACACTGGGAAAAGTAGAGTAAGCTTTAAACATGTGAAAAGAATGAATATGCCAGAGAGCAGTTTCTTCGAGTGCTTCTTTCTGGTTTTTATTGAAAGACATTTCACTTTTTGCCATAGTCTTCAATGTGCTCCCACTACCACTCTTTTGGTTTTACAGGAACAGTGTTCAAACTGCCTTATGAGAAAAAAGTTGTAACTCCCTGAATGGAATGCACACATCACCAAGCAGTTTTTCAGAAAACTTCTCTCCAGTTTTTATCTGTATATATTTCCTATTTCACCATAGGCAAGAATGTGATCCCAACTATTCCTTCGCAGACCCATCCAAGAGGAAATTTCCAAGCTGCGTAATGTAGGGAAAGCTTCATCTATGTGGGATGAATAAACGTAGCAAAAAGCAGATTCACAAAAATCTTTTCAGTTTTTATCTGAAGATAATTCCTTTTTCACCATAGTCCTGAATGTGCTGCTGAGTGTCCCTTCGTGGATCCGTCCATGACAGTTTCCAAGCTGCATAATGTAAAGAAAGCTTTATCTATGTGAGATGATTACACATGTCACTGAGTAGTTTCCTAAAAAGTTTATTTCCAATTTTTGTCTGAGGCTATTTCTCCTTTCACCATCAGCATCAACATGCTCCCGAATATCACCAGGTACCTGTTTCTCCAAAAAGGTTTCCCCAACACCATATGAGAAGAGACGTATAAAACTGTGAGTGGAATGCACACATCACAATGCAGTTCCTCGGAAAGCTTCTCTCCGGTTTCTGTCTGAACATATTTTCTTTTTCACCGTAAGCCCCATAGTGCTCCCGAATATCCAGTCACACCCTAAACATACACAGTGCTAGAAAACTGCTCAAAGAAAAAAGAGGCTTAACTGAGCAAGAGGAATTAAGACGACACAGAGCAGTTACACAGAAAGCTTCCTTCTGGATTTTACCTGAGTATATTTCTTGCTCCATATTCTAAGGATTGTTGGAAATGTCCGTGCTCACGTTCCACAAAAACAGTGATTTAAAGCTACTCAATCCAAAGAACGATTTAACTATATGAGACGAATACACACATCGAAAAGCAGTTGCTCAGAAAGTTTCTCTGCAGGTTTCATCGGAAGACGTTTCCTTGCTCACCACAAGCCTCCAGGCATCACTAAATATCCCTTCACAAATTCCTCAAAGACAGAATTTCGAAATTGGTCATCATAGACTAAGGGTTAACTTAGCATACCCATTAACATAGAGTAAGCATTACTCTGTGAACTGAATGCACATATCAGAGAGCAGATTTTTGGAATGCATGTTCCTTGATATTATTTCAGTATATTTCACTATTTGCCATATTCCTCAATGCGCTCTGAAATATCAGGTTTTGGTTTCACAGGAACAGTGTTCAAACGCTGCCTTGTGAGAAAAGAGTTACAACTCCCTGACACACGTGACACAGAGCAGTTTCACAGAAAGCTTCCTGCTGGTTTCTCTCTGAGATTATTTCTTTTTCAGAGTATTCTAAAGAGTGTCCCCAAATGCCCTTTCACAGACTCCACAGAAACAGTTATTTCAAACTGCTCAATCCAAAGAATGATTTAACTCTTTGAGATGAATATAAACATCACAAAAGGGTTACGAAGGAAGCTTCTCTCCAATTTTCAATTGGAGACATCTCCTTGCTCAACACAGGCCTCCAGTTGCCACTTACTATTCCTTCACAGAATCCTCAGAGGCCGACTTTCAAACTGGGAAATGTAGAGTAAGCTGTAACCCTGTGAATGAATGGGCATGTCAGAGAGCAGTTTCTTCGACTGCTTCTTTCTGTTTTTTATTGGACGAAATTTCACTTTTTGCCATTGTCTTCAATGTGCTCCGAATATCACTCTTTTGGTTTTACAGGAACAGTGTTCAAACTGTGCCTTACGATAAGAACATTAAAATCCCCTGAGTAGAATGCACACATCACCAAGCAGTTTCTCAGGAAGCTTCTCTCCACTTTTTATCTGACTCTATTTCCTATTTGATCATAGGCCCAAATATGATCCCAAATATCCCTTCGTGGATCGATCCACGTGGGAGTGTCACAGCTGCGTAATGTAAAGAAAGCTTCATCTATGTTAGAAGTATAAACATAGAAAAAAGCAGATTCACAGAAAGCTTCTTTCCAGTTTTTATCTGAAGATATTTCCTTTTTCACCATAGTCCTGAGTGTGCTCCCAAAAGTCCCTTCGTGGATCCATCCATGACAGTTTTCAAGCTGTGTAATGTAAGGAAACCTTTATCTCTGTGAGAAGATTACACATATCACAGAGTAGTTTCTTGAAAGCTTCCTTCCAGGTTTTGTCTGAGGCTATTTGCCTTTTCATCATCGGCATCAACATGCTCCAGAATATCACTTGCTACCTGTTTCTCCAAAAGGGTTTCCACAATGCTGTATGAGTAGAGAGGTATAACACTGTGAGTGGAATGCACACGTTACACAGCAGTTCCTCGGAAACCTTCTCTCCAGTTCGGTCTGAACATATTTCCTTTTTCACCATAAGCCTCAAAGTGCTCATGAATGTCCCATCACAAGCCAAACATACACAGGGTTATAAAACTACTCAATGTAAGGAGAGGCTTAACTATGCAAGAGGAATTAATACGACACAGAGCAGTTTCAAAGAAAGCTTCCTTCTGGATTTTACCTGAGGATATTTCTTTCTCCATGTTCTAAGGATTGTTCCCAAATGTCCTTCCTCAGATTCCACAAAAACAGTGATTTCAATCTGCTCAATCCAAAGAACAGTTAAAACTAGGAGACAAATACACACATCGCAAAGCAGTTGCTCAGAAAGTTACTCCGCTGGTTTCATCCGAAGATGTTTCCTTTCTCACCACAAGCCTCCAGGCATCACTAAATATCTCTTCTCACTCTCTTTAAAGACAGAATTTCGAAACTGGGCAACATAGAGTAAACATTAATTCTGTGAAGTGAATGCACATATCAGAGAGCAGATTCTTGGAATGCTTCTTTCTCTATTTTATTTCAGTATATTTCACTATTTCCCATAGTCCTCAATGCGCTCTGAAATATCACATTTTCGGTTACACAGGAATAGTGCTTAAACACTGCCTTGTGAGAAAAGAGGTATTACTCCCTGAGAGGAATGCATACATCACAAGTAGTTTCTCAGAAAACTTCTATCCAGTTTTTATCTGACGATATCTCCTCTTTCACCATAAGCCTGAATGTGCTCGCAAATGTCCCTTTACGGATTCGTGCATGACGGAGTTTCCAAACTGTGTAATATAAGAAAGGTTTGAATTATGCCAGATGAATAGATATATCTAACATGAAGCAGTTTCACAGAAATCTTCTTTCCAGTTTTGTCTGAGGTTACTTTCTTTTTCACCATAGCCGTCCTGATACTCCCGAATGTCTCTTGGTAACTCCTTCTCCAAAAGGGATTCTGGAATCCTCTTGGAGAATAGAGGCATATTTCTGTGAATTGAAAGCACACATCACAAAGAAGCTCCTCAGAAAGCTTCTCTCCCGTTTCTATCTGAAAACGTTTCCTTTCTCATCATAAATCTCAAATCACTACTGAATATCCCTTCACAGTCTAAACAAAAACAGTGTTATGATACTGCTCAATGAAAAGAGAAGCTTATGTGTGTGAGCCGAATACACGTGACACAGAACAGTTTCAGAGAAAGCTTCCTTCTGGTTTCTCTGTGAGGTTATTTCTTTTTCTAGATATTCTATATAGAGTCTCCAAATGTCATTTATCAGATTTCACAGAAACAGTGATTTCAAACTGCTCAATCCAAAGAATGATTTAACTCTTTGAGATGAATACAAACATCACAAAAAAGTTGCGCAGAAAGCTTCCCTCCAATTTTCGATGGGAGACATTCCCTTGCTTGACACAGGCCTCTGGTTGCCACTTACTATCCCTTTGCAGAACCCTCAGAGGCCAACTTTCAAACTGGGAAATTTAGTGTAAGCTTTAAACCTGTGAAAAGAATGGGCATGTCAGAGAGCAGTGTCTTCGAGTGCTTCTTTCTCTTTTTTATTGGACGACATTTCATTTTTTGCCATAATCTTCAAAGTGCTCTGAATATGCCTCTTTTGGTTTTACAGCAACAGTGTTCAAAGTGTGCCCTATGAGGAGAATGTTGTAACTCCCTAAGTGGAATGTTCACTTCACCAAGCAGTTTCTCAGAAAACTTCTCTCCAGTTTTTATCTGACTCTATTTCCTATTTGACCATATGCCCAAAGGTGATCCCAAATATCCCTTCGTGGATCCAACCACGTGGGAGTTTCCAAGCTGTGTAATGTAAGGAAAGCTTCATCTATGTGAGAAGAATAAACATAGAAAAAAGCAGATTCACAGAAAGCTGCTTTCCATTTTTTATCTGAAGATATATTCTTTTTCACCATAGTCCTGAATGAGCTCCCGAAGTTTCCTTCGTGGATCCATCCGTGACAGATTCCAAGCTGCGTAATATAAAGAAAGCTTTATCTATGTGAGTTGATTACACATATCACAGAATAGTTTCTTAGAAAGCTTCTTTCCAGTTTTTGTCTGAGGCTATTTCCCTTTTCTTCATCAGCATCAACATGCTCCCGAATATCACTTGGTATCTGTTTCTCCAAAACGGTTGCCCTGACGCTGTATGTGAAGAGAGGTTTAACACTGTGAGTGGAATGCATACGTCACAAAGCAGTTACCTGGTACGATTCTCTCCAGTTGCAGTCTGAATATATTTCCTTTTTCACGTAAGAATCAAAGTGCCCCTGAATATCCCATCACATGATAAACATACATAGGGTTAGAAAACTGCTCAATGAAAGGAGAGGCTTAATGGAGCAAAAGGAATTAAGACGACATGGAGCACTTTCACAGAAAGCTTCCTTCAGGCTTTTACTTTAGGATTTTTTTCTCCATATTCTAAAGGTCATTGCCAAATATCCTTCCTCTGATTCCACAAAAACAGTGATTTCAAGCTGCTCAATCCAAATAATCGTTTAACTCTATGAGACGAATACACACATAACAAAGCAGTTGCTCAGAAAGTTTCTCTGCAGGTTTCATTGGAACAATTTTCCGTGCTCATCAAAGCGTCTGGGAGTCACTAAATATCCCTTCATAGATTTATCAAAGACAGAGTTTCGAAACTGGGCAACATAGGGTAAGCATTAACTTTTTTAAGTGAATGCACATATGACAGAGCAGATTCTTGGAATGCTTCTTCCTCGATTTCATTTCAGTGTACTTCACTATTCGCCAGAGTCCTCACTGCAGTCCGAAATATCACTTTTTCGGTTTCACAGGAACTGTGTTCAAACACTGCCTTGGGGAAGGGAGGTATAACCCCCTGGGTGGAATGCTTCGATCTAAAACTAGTTTCTCAGAAAGCTTCTATCTAGTTTTTATCTGAAGATATCTCCTCTTTCACCATAGGCCTTAATGTGCTCCCGAATGTCCCTTCGCGTATCCATGCATGACAGAGTTTACAAACTGTGTAATATAAGAAAAGTGTTAACTATGTGAGACGAATAAATATATCTAACACAAAGCAGTTCACAGAAATTTTCTTTTCAATTTTTGTTCGGGGATATTTCCTTCTTCTCCAGAGCAGTCCCTGTTCTCTTGAATGTGTCTTGGTAGCTTTTCCTGCAAAAGGGATTTTGAAATCCTCTCTGAGAAGAAAGGTATATTTCTATGACTGGAATGCACATGTCACAAAGCAGCTCCTCAGAAAAATTCTCTCCAGTTTCTACCTGAAGACATTTCCCTTCTCACCATAAGCTTCAAAGCACTCAAGAATATCCCTTCGCAGTCTAAACAAAAACTGTGTGAGTGGAATTCACGTGACACAGAGCAGTTTCACTGAAAGCTTCCTTCTGGTCTCTCAAAGGTTACTTATCTTTCAGGATATTCTAAAGAGTGTTTCCTAATGTCCTTTCTTAATTTCCACAGACAGTGATTTCAAACTGCTGAATCCAAAGAATGATTTAACTCTATGAGATGAATACAAATTTCACAAAAGAGTTGCGCAGAAATCTTCTCCCCAATTTTCGATGGAAGACATTTCCTTGCTTGACACAGGCCTCCTGTTGGCACTTACTATCCTTCGAAGAGTCCTCAAAGACCAATATTCAAAGTGGGAAATATAGAGTAAGCTTTAACCCTCTGAAAAGAATGGACAGGTCAGAGAGCAGTTTCATTGGGTGCTTCTTTATGCTTTTTTTTGGACGCCGTTTCACTTTTTGCCATAGTCTTCAATGTGCTTTGAATACCACTCTTTTGGTTTTATAGGAACAGTGTTCAAAAGGTGCCATATGAGAAGAAAGTTATAACTCCCTGAGTGGAATTCACCAAGCAGTTTCTCAAAAGCTCCTCTGCAGTTTTTATCTGACTATATTTTCTATTTCACCATAGGCCCGAAAGTGATCCCAAATATCCCTTCGCAGATCCATCCACCAGGGGGTTTCCAAGCTGCGTAATATAAAGAAAGCTTCATCTAAGTGAGATGAATAATCACAGCAAATGGGAGAATCACAGAATGCTTCTTTGCAGTTTTTATCTGATGATATTTCCTATTTCACCATAGACCTCAATGTGCTCCCAAAGGTACTTTCGTGGATCCGTCCATTACAGTTTCTAGCTGCGTAGTGTAAGGAAAGCTTTATCTATGTGGGATGATTACACATATCACAGAGTAGTTTTCTAGAAAGCTTCTTTCCAGTTTTTGTCTGAGGCTATTTGTCTTTTCACCATCGGCATCAACATGCTCCCGAATATCGCTTGCTACCTGTTTCTCCAAAAGGGTATCCCCGACGCCATATGAGAAGAGAGGTACAACACTGTGAGTGGAATGCACAAGTCACAAAGCAGTTCCTCGGAAAGATTCTCTCCAGTTAAGGTCGGAACATATTTCCTTTTTCACCGTAAGCCTCAAAATGCTTCCGAATATCGCAACACAAGCTAAACACACACAAGGTTAGAAAACTGCTCAATGAAAAGTGAGGCTTAACTGAGCGAGAGAAATTCAGACGACACAGGGCAGTTTCACAAAAAGCTTCTTTCTGGATTTTATCTGAGGATATTTCTTTCTCCATATTCTAAGGATTGTTCCCAAATGTTCTTCCTCATTTACACAGAAACAGTGATTTCAAACTGCTCAATCCAAGGAATGGTTTACCTCTATGAGACAAATACACACATCCCAAAACAGTTGCTCAGAAAGTTCCTCTGCAGCTTTCATTGGAAGACATTTCCTTGCTCATCACAACCCTCCACCCATCACTAAATATTCCTTCACAGATTCTTCAAAGACAGAGTTTCGAAACTGGGCATTATATATATCAAGCATTAAGTACGCATACTCATTAACATAGAGTAAACATAAGTCTGTGAAGTGAATGCACATATCACTCTTTTGGTTTTACAGGAACAGTGTTCAATCTGCACATAATCAAAAGAACATTAAAACTTCCTGAGTGGAATGCACACATCACCAAGCAGTTTCTCAGAAAGCTTCTCTCCAGTTTTTATGTGACTCTATTTCCTATTTGACAATAGTCCCGAATGTGGTCCCAAATATCCCTTCGTGGATCCATCCACGTGGGAGTTTCCAAGCTGCGTAATGTAAAGTAAGATTCATCTATGTGAGAAGAATAAACATGGAGAAAAGCAGATTCACAAAAGCTTCTTTCCACTTTTTATCTGAAGATATTTCTTTTTTCACCATAGTCCTGAGTGTGCTCCCGAAAGACCCTTCGTGGATCCATCATGACAGTTTTCTAGTTGTGTAATGTAAGGAAATCTTTATCTCTGTGAGATGATTACACATGTCACAGAGTAGCTCCCTAGAAAGCTTCTTCCCAGGTTTTGTCTGAGGCTATTTCTCTTTTCATCATCAGCATCAACATGCTCCTGAATATCACTTAGTGCCTGTTTCTCCAAACGGGTTTCCCCGACGCTGTATGAGAAGAGAGGTATAACACTGTGAGTGGAATGCATACGTCACAAAGCAGTTCCTTGGAAAGCTTCTCTCCAGTTTCGGTCTGAACATATTTCCTTTTTCACTGTAAGCCTCAAAGTGCTCCTGAATGTCCCGAATGTCACAGGCTAAACATACACAGGGTTATAAAACTACTAAATGTAAGGAGAGGCTTAACAAAGTGAGATAAATTAAGATGACACAGAGTTGTCTCACCGAAAGCTTCCTTCTGGATTTTACCTGAGGATATTTCTTTCTCCATGTTCTAAGGATCGTTCCCAAATGTCCTTCCTCAGATTCCACAAAAACAGTGATTTCAATCTGCTCAATCCTTAGAACGGTTTAAATCTATGAAACGAATACACATATCGAAAAGCAGTTGCTCAGAAAGTTACTCTGCAGGTTTCATCGGAAGATGTTTCCTTACTCACCAGAAGCCTCCGTGCATCACTCAATATCCCTCCACAGATTCTTCAAAGATAGAATTTCGAAACTGGGCAACATAGAGTAAGCATAAGTTTTGTGAAGTGATTGCACATATCAGAGAGCAGATTCTTGGAATGCTTCTTTCTCGATTTTATTTCAGTATGTTTCCCTATTTGCCATAGTTCTCAATGTGCTCAGAAATATTGCCTTTTCGGTTACACAGGAATAGTGTTTAAACACTGCGTTGTGAGAAAAAAGGTATAACTCCCTGATCAGAATGCGTACATCACAAGTAGTTTCTCAGAAAGCTTCTATCCAGTTTTTATCTGATGATATCTCCTCTTTCACTGAAGGCCTGAACATGCTCCAGAATGTCCCTTCGTGGATCCGTGCATGACAGTTTCCAAACTGCGTAGTATAAGAAAAGTTTTAACTATGCGAGATGAGTAGATATATCAAACACAAAGCAGTTTCCCAGAAATCTTCTTTCCAGTTTTTGTCTGATGATATTTCCTATTACACCATAGCCGTCTCTATACTCCTGAATGCCTCTTGGTAACTTTTTCAGCAAAAGGGATTCCAGAATCCTTGAGGAATAGAAAGGTTTATTTCTGTGAGTGGAAAGCACACGTTACAAAGCAGCTCCTCAGAATGCTTCTTTCCAGTTTCTATATGAAGAAGTTTCCTTTCTCACCATAACCATCAAAAAGCTCCTGAATATCCCTTCACAGTCTAAACAAAAACAGTGTTATGATACTGCTCAGTGAAAAGAGAAGCTTTACTGTGTGAGCAGAATTCACATGACACTGAGAGCAGGTTCTCAGAAATATTCCTTCTGGTTTCTCTCTGAGGTTATACCTTTTTCAGGGTATTCCAGAGAGCATCTCCACATGTCCTTTCTCAGATTCCAGAGAAAGAGTGATTTCAAACTGCTCAGTCCAAAGAATGATTAAACACATTGAGATGAACACAAACATCACAATAGAGTTGTGCAGAATGCTTCTCTCCAATTTTCGATGGGAAACATTTCCCTGCTCGCCACAGGCCTTCAGTTGCCACATACTATCCATTCACGGAACCCTCAGAGGCTGACTTTCACACTGGGAAATGTACAGTAAGCTTTAAACCTGTGAAAAGAATGGGCATGTCAGAGAGCACTTTCTTCGAGTGCTTCTTTCTGTTTTTGATTGGACGACATTTCAGTTTTTGCCATAGTCTTCAATGTGCTCCGAATATCACTCTTTTGGTTTTACAGGAACAGTGTTAAAACTGTGCCTTATGAGAAGAACATTAAAACTCCCTGGGTGGAATGCACACATTACCAAGCAGTTTCTCAGAAAGCTTCTCTCCAATATTTATCTGACTCTATTTTCTATTTGACCATAGGCTCGAATGTGATCCCAAATATCCCTTCGTGGATCCATCCACGAGGGAGTTTCCAAGCTGCGTAATGTAAAAATGCTTCATCTATGTGAGAAGAATAAACATAGAGAAAAGCAGATTCACAGAAAGCTTCTTTCCAGTTTTTATCTGAAGATATTTCCTTTTTCACCATAGTCCTGAGTGTGCTCCCGATAATCCCTTCGTGGATCCATCCATGACAGTTTTCAAGCTGTGTAATGTAAGGAAATCTTTACCTATGTGAGATGATTGCACATATCACAGAGCATTTTCCTAGAAAGTTTCTTTCCAGGTTTTGGTTGAGGCTACTTCCCTTTTCATCACCGGCATCAACATGCCCTCGAATATGACTTGGTACGTGTTTCTCCAAAAGGGTTTCCCCGATGCTGTATGAGAAGAGAGGTATAACACTGTGAGTGCAATGCACACATCACAAAGAAGTTCCTTGGAAAGCTTCTCTCCAGTTTCGGTCTGAATGTATTTCCTTTTTCACTGTAAGCCTCAAAGTGCTCCCGAATGTCCCATCACACGCTACACATACACAGGGTTATAAAACTACTCAACGTAAGGAGAGGCTTAAGTAAGCGAGATGAATTAAGATGGCACAGTGTAGTTTCAGAGAAAACTTCCTTCTGGATTTTACCTGAGGATATTTCTTTCTCCACGTTCTAAGGGTCGTTCCCAAATGTCCTTCTGCAGATTCCACAAAAACAGTGATTTCAATCTCCTCAATTAAAAGAATGGTTTAAATCTACGAGACGAATACACACATTGCAAAGCAGTTACTCAGAAAGTTACTCTGCGGATTTCATCGGAAGATGTCCCCTTGCTCACCACAAGCCTCCAGGCATCACTAAATATCCCTTCACAGATTCTTCAAAGACAGACTTTCGAAACCGGCAACATAGAGTAAGCATATATTCTGTGAAGGGAATGCGCATATCTGAGAACAGATTCTTGGGACGTTTCTTTCTTGATTTTATTTCAGTATATTTCACTATTTGCCATAGTCCTCAATGCGCTCCGAAATATCACTTTTTCGGTTACACAGGAACAGTGTTTAAACACTGCCTTGTGAGAAAAGAGGTATAACTCCCTGAGTGCATACATCACAAGTATTTTCTCAGAAACCTTCTATCCATTTTTATCTGACGATATCTCCTCTTCCACCATAGGCCTGAATGTCCTCCCGAATATCCCTTTGCAGATTCGTGAATGACGGAGTTTCCAAACTGCATAATATAAGAAAGGTTTGAGGTATGCGAGGTGAATAGATATATCTAACATTAAGCAGTTTCACCGAAAACTTCTTTCCAGTTTTGTCTGAGGATATTTCCTTTTTCACCATAGCCGACCCTATACTCCCGAATATCTCTTGGTAGATTTTTTTTCAAAAGGGATTGTGAAATCCTCTAGGAGAAGAAAGGTATATTTCTGTGAGTGGAATGCACACGTCACAAAGCAGCTTCTCAGAAAGCTTCTCTCCAGTTTCTATCTGAAGACCTTTCCTTTCTCTCCATAACCCTCAAATTGCTCCTGAATATCCCTTCTCAGTCTTAACAAAAACAATGCTATCATACTGTTCAGTGAAAAGAGATGTTTAACTCTGACAGGAATTCACGTGACACAGAGCAGGTTCACAGAAAACTTCCTTCTGGTTTCTCTCTGAGGTTATTTCTTTTTCAGAGTATTCTTAAGAGCAACTCCAAATTTCCTTTCTCAGATTCCACAGAAACAGTGATTTCAAACTGCTCAATTGAAAGAGTGATTTACCTCTTTGAGATGAACACAAACATCACAAAAGAGTTGCACAAATAACTTCTCTCTAATTTTCGATGGGAGACATTTCCTTGCTCGACACAGGCCTCTGGTTGCCACTTACTATCCCTTTGCAGAAGCCTCAGAGGCCGACTTTCAAACTGACAAATGAACAGTAAGCTTCAACCTTGTGAAAAGAATGGGCATATCAGAGAGCAGTTTCTTCGAGTGCTTCTTTCTGTTTTTTTATTGGACAACATTTCACTTTTTGCCATAGTCTTCAATGTGCTCTGAATATCACTTTTTTGGTTGACAGGAACAGTGTTCAAACTGTGCCTCAGGAGAAGAACATTAAAACTCCCTAAGTGGAATGCACACATCACCAAGTAGTTTCTCAGAAAGCTTCACTCCAGTTTTTATCTGACTCAATTTCCTAATTGACCATAGGCCGGAATGTGATCCCAAATATCCCTTCGTGGATCCATCCACGAGGGATTTTCCAAGCTGTGAAATGTTAAGAAAACCTCATCAATTTGAGACGAATGAACATAGAAAAAAGCAAAAAAAGGGTTTCCCCGATGCTGTATGAGAAGAGAGGTACAACACTGAGTGGAATGCACAGGTCACAGAACAGTACTTCGAACACTTCTCTCCTGTTTTGCTCTCAACATATTGCCTTTTGCACCATAAGCGTCAAAGGGCTCCCAAATGTCCCATCACACGCTAAACATACACAGGGTTATAAAACTACTCAACGTAAGTGTTTGGATAAACGGAGGCAAGATGGCGCACTTCCAGGTTCTTCATCACCAACTTTTCCCACACGTGCGTAAATTCTGCCGGTGCCCAGGAAGGAGCAGACCAACCGGGCATGTGCCATGTACATCAATCAGAAGAGACCAAGATTTACCTGGTTGCACCTACCGAACGCCCTCGACACTCCCGTGTCCCGCCTATTGCCAACCCACTCCTAGAAAAGCTGCTCCCGGTGAGCATCTCGTGCAGACTTCTCAGTCGCCCACTCTTGTCGGGACTGCATTGGGAACTCTGTTCGAGAGCTCCACGGGGCGACTCTCTTGGCCTCCTTTGCCAGAGGCCAACAGACCTCTCCCTACCCACCTTCTTCCCTGAAGCTAGGTGACCAAAATAAAATTGCAGTTTTGCTTCTACCCTTGCCTACTCGCTGGTTCTTTTGTGCTCACTCTGGTGGTCTTAGAAAAACAAATCAGTTGGTGCCGGACCCGGCAGGAGACCCCTCCTCAGGGCCCCCAGGGTCCGGGGAGCCTCCTCCTCCTCCTTCCATGCCACAGACGGACCAGGACCTGAGACCCACTTCCCTCACTCTCACGGCCTCTCTTGGGTAAGTGCCCTTGTCTCCCTTTACCTCCCTCGGCCAAAAATCCTGCGCAGGTCCGAGGTCCACTTTTGAGCCACCAAGTGGCTCGGGAGACCTGTTCAGGATGGAGACGTCCACCTGAAGGTAATCTCCACCTTGGCTCCAAGAGCCTCCAGTCTGTCTCTGCTGGTTCCAAAGGACGCTTTGAAGCCAGGCAGAGACCCACTTCCATATCCATTGTGTCCATTGTGTAAGTAAAGAGGAAACAAATGGGAAACCCCCAGTCCAAATTTCCAAAGAGCACCCCCTTAGGGTGCCTCCTAGCCAATTAAAAACCTTACAGCTCAAACAAGACCTTAGGAGGAAGCAGTTAAATTTCCTTTCCACTGTGGCGTGGCCCCGATACAAACGAGACAATCAGTCTCAGTGACCACCAGAGGGCACCCTAGGCCGCAATGTTCTGACCGACCTCAGCAATTTCTGCCAGCGGCTAGGCAAGTGGTCCGAAATTACTTACATACAAGGCTTTTGGGCCTTATGCTCTTGTCCCGACCTGTGTAACCGGTGCTCTTTGGTCCAAGTTATGCTAGCCAAGGACGCCGGCTCATAGGAACCCATAAAACAGGAGTCTTCATTCCTTTCTGTTCAGCCAGAGGATGTAGGGTTTCCCTCACTTCCGCCCTACACTTCTCCTCCTCCCTCCATCCAGACTCCTCCTTCCTCTTCCTTATCTACTAGTGATCAACTCGGTCCTGTGCCTGCTTCAGGGCCCCCACCTGGCAGTCATCAGTATCCTGTCTCTGCCCACACCCACTCTAAGTGCCCTGCTGATGCCCTCACTCCTGCCCCACACCCTTCTACAGTGTTAACACCTTTGCGAGAGGTAGCTGGGGCAGAGGGAGTAGTCAGTACATGTCCCTTTTTCACTGGCTGATCTTTCCAAAATTGAGAAGCCTTTAGGTGATTTCTCAGCTAATTCTACCATATACATAAAGGAATTTAGATACCTTGGTCAGGCCTATGACTTAACTTGGCATGACCTCCAGGTTATCCTAACCTCTACCCTAAACCCTGAGGAGCAAGAGTGCATCCTAGCGGCCACCAGGCAGGACGCCAACCAACTACATTTAACTGATGCCGCCATCCCACTAGGGGAGCAAGCAGTCCCCTCGGCAGACCCAGACTTGATCTACCAAGCAGGCCAGCCTGGGCGCCGTAGACGAGACATAACGGTCCAGTGTTTGTTGGCTGGTATGCAAGCAGCCTCAAACAAAACTGTAAATTTTAACAAATTAAAAGAAATTGTTCAAAATCCAGAAGAAAATCCAGGTGCATTCTTAAATAGGCTGACTGAGGTTCTAACGCAATATACCCAGTATGATCCAGCCTCCCACACAGGGGCCACCATTTTGGCGTCTTATTTCATTTCTCAATCACCTTCTGACATTCATAAAAAACTTCAAAAGCTAGAGGATGGTCCTCAGGCACCAATACAAGACCTGGTTAAATTAGCCTTTAAGGTCTATAACTCCAGAGAGGAGACGGCTGAAGCACAGTGACAGGCTCGCCTTACACAGAAAGCACAGCTCCTAGCAGTGGCTTTACAGCCCAGTCGTAACCCCAGACCAAAGAGCACACACCTCGCAGACTCCAAGGCTACAAAAGGAGCCTGCTATAAGTGCGGCAAGGCAGGACTCTATGCCAACAGGTGTCTACAAGGTCCCTGAGCCCCAACGCAGCCTTGCTATAAGTGGAAGGCATCAGGACATTGGGCCAGTGAATGTCCTAACCCTCGTCCACCAGCAACCCCCTGCCCTGCTTGCCAACAGAGAGGACACTGGAAGTCTGATTGCCCCACCCTGAGAACAGGTGCCATGTCTCCACGTGATCCCCTTTCCCAGGATCTTGGGAGCTCCTTCCAGCTCCTACAGCTGGATGATGACAACTGAAGGTGCCGAGGCTCGGGGAACCCCATCACCCACGCCGAGCTGTGGGTAACTTTCCTGGTAGCGGGTAAGGCAATTAATTTTTTAAAAGATAGCGGGGCTATCTATTCTGTTTTGCTGTCCTTCTCTGGACCTAGCCTTCCATCCAATATCTCTGTAGTAGGAGTAGATGAAAAGCCATCCACCCCACGAAAAACTCCACTCCTTAATTGCTGCCTGGCCAATAACTACTTTGTGCACTCGTTCCTCATTATACCCCCATGCCCTACCCCATTACTAGGCCGAGACATCCTGAGCACCTTAAAGGCCTCCTTATACATTCCCACCAACCCATCCACTCCCCTTCAACCCCCTCACGACCTGTTGCTCATGCTTTGTGCAGGCACACACGCTCCTGCTATGTCGCCCCCACCCCCCATCCTCCCTATTTCTGTACACCCTCAAGTGTGGGATACTTCCACCCCGGTCATAGCTGCCCACCACCCACCAGTTCTTGTCAAGCTCAAAGATCCCACTCCTTTCCCAAACAGCCCCCAATTTTCTCTCTCTCCAACACATCTACAAGGTTTAAAGCCAATTATCACACGACTACTTAGCCAACATATTCTTGTCCGCACACATTCCCCCTGTAACACTCCAATACTTCCAGTTAAGAAGGCAGATGGAACGTATAGGTTAGTACAGGATCTTCGGCTAGTCAATGAGGCTATCTGTCCAATGCACCCTGTAGTTCCCAACCCTTCCACCCTTCTGTCCCATATCCCCACCAATACTACTTATTTTACTGCGCTAGACCTTAAGGATGCTTCCTTTACCATACCCCTACACACAGACTGACAGTTCCTTTTTGCTTTCACATGGGAGGACGCAGACACATATCCCCACTCAACTGATGTGGACAGTCCTCCCACAGGGGTCCTGGGACAGCCCCCATTTCTTTGGTCAGGCCTTAGCAAAAGACCTTGCCTCCTGCCCTCTCACTAATAGCAAAGTTCTGCAGTATGTAGATGATCTCCTAATCTGTAGCCCTACCAAACAAGACTCTCCTCTAGACACTGCAACTCTCCTCAACCATTTAGGCTCATTAAGTTATAGAGTATCTAAACACAAGGCCCAAATATCTTGCCAAAACGTCATATACTTAGGAATTGAAATCACCCCAACAACCCGGTCACTAACTACCGACCACATGGCCTTAATACGTAACCTTCTTCTCCTTCAAAATGCAAAAGAAATTCAATGATTCCTAGGTCTAATAGGCTTCTTCAGACATTGGATCCCCAATTTTGGAATCTTAGCCAAAGCTTTATGCACTGCAGTTAAAGAAAGCCCACATGGGCCTTTGTCCAACCCCAAGTTAATCTTGACTCATTTCACCTGCTTAAAAGCTTCCTTCTCTCACAACCCCCTCTCTCATTGCCTGATTTCCAGCGTCCCTTCCAACTCTTTACAGATGAAAGGCAGAAAGTGGCAGTTGGTCTTTCAGCCCAGCCTGTCGGCAGCACCCACCACCCTGTAGCCTGTCTGTCCAAACAACTAGACCCAAATGTACAAGGCTGGCAACCTTGTCTGCGTGCATTAGCAGTGGCAGCCTGCCTGACCCAGGAAGCAAAAAAGCTCATTAGAGGCAGTAACCTAACAGTCCTCTCCACACACCGTCTTCAGGATCTCATCTCTCATAAAAGTATTAGCCACTTAACTCCATCCCGGCTCCACTTTTTCCATCTCTTATTCATAGAAGACCCCACTGTTACTTTAGAAGTCTGCCCCTGTCTAAATCCAGACACTTTACTGCCAGACCCTCTTAAACCACCCCTTACTAAACATTCTTGCCTTGAGGTCCTGGAGGCTCAACCCCCCAGCCACCTACACTTGCATGACCGGCCCCTTCAGAATACAGAACTAACCCAATTTGTGGATGGCAGCTCCTTTATCAACCCTCAAGGAAACAGACAGGCAGGATATGCAGCAGTTACCTCCTCCGCAGTTTTAGAGGCAAAACCCCTACCACAAGGGACCACATCACAGCAGGCAGAACTCACTGCACTAACCAAGGCACTCCTACTATCAAAAGGAAAAACAGTAAACATATACACAGATTCTAAATATGCTTTTCTAATCGCACACATCCATTCAGTCATCTGGAAAGAGAGAGGGTTTTTAACCACTGGCGGTACCCCTACTATTAACAAAAACCAAATACTCAAACTACTAGATGCACAGTCAGCAGCTTCCAAGGTAGCCATTATACATTGTAAAAGTCACCAAACTTCATGTAACCCGGTAGCAGCTGGCAACAATTTCGGTGACATCACTGCCAAGTCAGCTGCTGGATTTTCCACCCCTAAGCCTCCTTCTGTCTGTTTTCTCTCCCCCTAGTATGCCCCTAATTACACTCAGGAAGAAAAGGCTGAGCTATTACAAAATCCAACAGCCAAACTAACTACAGGTGATTGGATATGTATTAATAACAAATTAGTCATTCCTGAAACACAACTCCATATCATTCTAACAGACATACATAATTCTTTACATATAGGACCCAAAGCCTTATACAATTTTCTAAATCCCCTCCTCCACTGTCCAACACTACAAAAACACTTACTTATGATCAACCAGCAGTGCTCTACCTGCCTAAAGGCAAATCCTCAAGGCACATGGCATAATCCCCATCCCAGCCATCAATCAGAGGACACTAACCAGGTGAAGATTGGCAAATTGATTTCACACATATGCCAAGACATAAAAATTTCAAATACCTCTTAAGCCTTGTGGACACCTTTTCAGGGTGGATAGAGGCCTATGCTACCACAGGAGAAACCGCTAACATTGTTGCCTCTATACTCACTGAACATATTATCCTACGTTTGGCCTCCCGGTCACTCTTCAATCCGACAATGGTCTAGTATTCATCTCTAAGGTAGTCCAACAGGTGGCAGCCCTCCTACACATCACCTGGAAACTCCACATCCCTTATAGGCCTCAGTCATCTGTTAAGGTGGAAAAGGCTAACGGACTCATCAAACAACAGCCCACCAAACTCTCAATCGAAATCCGGCAGTCGTGGGTAACTCTCCTTCCCTTAGACCTGACCCGGCTGCGGGCAGCACCTCGAAGCCCAACAGGCCTCAGTCCATTCGAATTAGTCTGCGGACGACCCCTAACCCTCCAGCAAATACCTTCCCTGCCGGCCCCTTGCCGAACTACTTCCCATATCTCACTCTTCTCAGACAACTCCTAAGACAACATGCTGAGTTAGCACACCCTCCTCCAACAGCCGCCTACAACCCACATCTCTCCCTCAGTCCCGGAGACCAAGTATACATAAAAGATATCCAAGCCAAAGGCTTACAGCCCAGGTGGAAAGACCCATACACTGTCCTCCTGTCTACACATACAGTAGCAAAACTCCTAGGACACACGACTTGGATTCATATTTCCCAGCTAAAATGGGCCCCCACCGAGAACAATCAGTGGACATCAGTTCAACTTTCCCCCACTCGCCTCAAACTTACAAAACTTCCTTGACTCTCTCATGCTCCCCGACCCCTGGCACTTAGCTCGCTTTCTCACCATCCTCTACATAAACCTATCAGACTTTGAATACATAACCCCAGACCCATATCTACCTCCAGACAATAGTCCAGAGCAGTGGTTCTCCTGTCTCCTAACCTTCATCGAACATCTTCAGTGGCAAGGGACACTCTGCGACTACACTGAAAATGAAGTCTCATTTTATACTTATATTGCTGTCTCACTCATACACTCAGACCTTTGCTAGTCTGCCTCCTGTATGGCAATTTTTTTTTATCACTGAAACTTGGTCACAAGACAGCCGAACACACTCAGTAGTACATAGTTCTGCCAGTTGTCTTCCTTAAGGCTGTCAAACTTCTCTCCGGACAATAGAGACCCCTTCTCATGGCTCACACTTATCCACCAAGGGCTAAACTTAACCTACACTGTGAATAGAACCAATCTCTCCCATTGCTTCCTCTGTGAGGCTTTAGAAGCCCCCCCACTAGTGGCAGCTCCCTGCCCATGGCCTTCAACACACCTGGTCAAACATCCCACAATTTACTCACACTCCAGGTGCCACTATACCAAAATCCAAATAGCCCAATCCTTCCTTTTTGTTATTCAATCCCAAATTCATCCTGGGGTAATCATACTCAGGTGCCCAATGGAGGCCAAACAGCCCCCATTGGAAGCTATTTCTGGTGCAAGGGGTCCCTTTCTAAAACCTTTAACCAAACTGTCACAACTCAATCTCAATCTCTCTGTGCCCCAGTATCCTTAGTGCCCAGCCTCACCCTGGATAGCAAGGCTGAACTAGTCAAACTGACACTGCAGCTACACCCTCCTGCCAATCACTGACAAAACGGGCTGTTTTCCTCCCTCTAGTTATTGGGATCAGCTGAAAGCCTGGCCTCCTTGCAGCGCCGAACTACCGTAATAGCCCAAGTAGCTGCCCAAAACAGGTGAGACCCAGAGTTGCTTACAGCTGAAAACGAAGCCAATTGTTTCTTCCTTGGGGAAGAGTGCTGCTATTATGTTAGCGAGTCAGGCCTAGTAGACACTAACATTCAAACTCTCAATAAAATAAAAAACTGAAATACAGAACCTTAATACCTCAACCTTGCCGGGACCTTCCTTCCGGGTTTTGCCCATATTCCAACAAATGCTCCCATTCCTCATTCCTATACTAATACTGTGCCTTTTTTTATTCTTCATCCGTAAGTCCAAATACCAACCATAGGCCCCGACCTTAACAAGGCCCCTTAACTCCAGGAAGTATCCAGACAGACCATGGCGCCCCTTATCACTATTATCGATAAAAGGTTGCAGTGTTTGGATAAACAGAGGCAAGATGGTGCACTTCCGGGTTCTTCATCACCAACTTATCCCACACTTGAGAAAATGCAACTGGCGCCCGGGAAGGTGCAGACCAACCAGGCATGCGCCAGGTGATGTCAATCCGAAAAGGCCAAGATTTACCTGGTCGCACCGACGGAACGCCCCCAACACGCCCGTGCCCTGCCTGTTGCCCTCCCACTCCTAGAAAAGCTGCTCCCAGCGAGTGTCTTGCATGGACTTCCCAGCCCCCAACTCCTGTCGGGACTGCATTTGGAACTCCGTTCGAGACTCCATGGGGCGACACTCTTGGCCTCCTTTACCAGAGGCCGACAGACCTCTCCCTACCCATCTTCTTCCCCAAAGCTAGGTGACCAAAAAA